>NC_084889.1:21928260-21938260 GCF_958979055.1 Alnus glutinosa
AGGGGAGGAGTGGGGATTATTGATTTGGCAGAACGACCAATAGCCGTGGCCATAGGGAGTGAGATCTCGATGTTTGTATGTGTGATTCTGACTTGGAAGGGTTTGTGGGGACTACCACGTCAGAAATGTGAAATAATTGCGGGATAAAAATTTGATGTATACAGTATACTCTTTTGGCTTAAAAAGGGAATAGACTAGAAAACAATAATTCTTACTCTTTCCCCCACCACCAATCACCCACTATCCCTATTCATAGTGTTTAGGACCCTCCCTCCCTTCCCACCTACCAACCTACCCTCTATCCCTATTTGTAATGGGAATGACCCTCTTTCCCTCTCTTCTCCATTAAATTTCTTTTTCTACTATAGTTAAAAAAAAAAAAAAAAAGAACTTGTTATTTTCAAAGTATTTGCAGCTCTTTCCTCACATAATGAATTCTCTTTTGAAGTTTTTTTAAAGGACCCACCTTCTCAATCCCCTACCATCTATCCCTATTTGTAGTGGGAAGGACCATCTCACTCTTCCCCGTTAATGTATTTTTCTGATGCACTTAAAAATAAATAAATAAATAAAAATGTTGCCTTCAAATTATTTACACCTCGTTCCTTAAATGATAAATTCCCTTTCGAAAAAGTTTAATAGACCCTCCCCCTGCCCTATATGGATATACATGCGGGCGGATATTAATCGTTCGCATTCGCTCCGCATATGTGGATGTGAATAGCAGTTTTAAGGGATGCAAATGTGGTTAACTAACCACATCCACATACCCTTTATATACTATTTATTTTATACATTTCTTATATATATATTCATGAAAACAACATTATTTTAGTGTTTCATACCAAAATATATATATATAACGTCGTTTTTGATTAAGTATAGGTTATGTTTACATTAGTTTGGTTTGATATGTTGTTTTCTCATATAATATGTGAAGTCCAACATCGCCTAGGTATAGGAATGAGGATGTGCTTATATGTGTATTCGCATCCTTCTTGACACAACACGTTTTAATGCCGTGATAGCCATGAGCCTATCAGAACTCCGCAGTTAAGCGTGCTTATGAGAGAATAGTATCAGGATGGGTGACATCCTAGGAAGTTTGGTTCGAGGGAGGCAAAAGCGGACAATATTGTATTGTTGGGTGTGGGTTGTTACATAACACTTTATCAAAAAGATAAAAGTAATGTGAAATCAATATACTTTCAAAAAATTATGGCTTAAAAACAATTAAAACAAATCCAAAACACTAAAAACTAGCCTAAAATATTTTTAAAACATGTCCTAATAGAGACCCAAAGAAGAAGAAGAAAAAAGAATAAAATAAACTCATTACATAATATGCGGATAGCAAATAATAACCGCACAGATGTGATCTCTTTCCTTACATGATAAATTCTCTTTTGAATTTGTTTAAAGGACCACCCCAAACACCCTCTATCCCTATTTGTAGTGGGAAGGTCCCTCCCTCCCTTCTCTCCTTCCACCCTACCCTCTATCCTATTTGTAGTGGGAAGGACCCTCCCAAGCTCCCTTCCTCTAATGTTCTTTTTCTGATGTACTAAAAAAACAAAAATGTTGCTTTCAAATTATTTGCATCTATTTCCTTAAATGGTAAATTCTCTTTTAAATGTGTTTAAAGGACCCTCCCACCCAACCCCCGGCCTACTCTCTATCCCTATTTGTATGTGGAAATTAATGACCCTCCCTCCCTAACACTTAATGTTCTTTTTATTTTGCACTTAAAATATCATATATATTGCTTTTAAGTTATTTGCATCTTTTTCCTTATATGATAAATTTTCTTTTGAATTTGTTTAAAGGGCCCTCCCCCCTTACCCCCTGCCTTGTATCCCTATTTGTAGTGGGAAGGACACTCCCTACCAGTTTTGAATGAACCCACGCGACATTTTAGGGCATATTTTTAAGTTGGATGCCTATAAATACCAGTGTGGTTTTCAATCGTTCTTCATATCTTCAAGATCATGGCTACACTATTCTCTCTCGTCCTTACCAAGGTTGCCATCCTCCTCTTGTGCATTGCTCCTATTTCACTTTCTCTAACTTTTAAGAAGATTCCATTGCCAACAGGTGCCACAGGTCCTGCATCTTTTGCCTTTGACTTGTTTGGTGGACCCTATGTGGGTGTCCAAGACGGTCGAATTCTCAAATATGAAGGACCCACTACTGGTTTCGTAGATTTTGCCTTCGACACGCCAACTAGGTTGATTTGGAACATATTCACATAAACAAAATCATTTTATGAGAGTTAATGTTTAGTTCTACATAAACTTAGACAAAAACATGTGAAGAATAGCTAGCACCAAATAATTAATTAGTTTTAGAGGCAGCATTATATTAGATATTGCTCTTTAAGCTTTATAATTAATGTATTTGAAACGTACAGATTAATGTATTTTTTGTGGGAAATCTGATTGATCAGGTCGAAGGCGGTATGTGATGGCCAAACTAATGCTTCTTTGGGACCCACCTGTGGGAGGCCATTTGGTTTGGATTTCAACATTTTGACACAGCAGCTCTACGTAGCTGATGCATATTTTGGGCTTTTGGAGGTGGGATCTAATGGAAGGCTGGGAACCATTCTCGCCAGCGGTGTTAATGGGACGCGCTTCCGCTTCCTTAATAGTGTAGGCCTCGACCCGTTAACTGGAGTTGTTTACTTCACAGAATTTAGTGCTGTTTACCAGCTAAGGTACCTAGCTAATTTCTCATATCTCGCCTTTGAAATTTTCGAAAAGAAACACAAAATATATAGAAATAACGTACATGAGAGATGGATGAATATATGGTACTGTTTACTGTTTGTGATGCAGCAATATTACTCAGGCAATACTTAATGGCGATGCAACAGGAAGTTTATTAAAATATGATCAAAAGACAAGGCAGGTTACTGTGTTGCTAACAAGGCTTTCTGGAGCTGCCGGGGTTGCAGTTAGTGCTGACTGTGCATTTGTTCTCGTCTCAGAGCAGATAGGTCAAAGAATTCAGAGGTTTTGGATCAAAGGTCCTAAAAGAAATACGGCCGAAACTTTCATAACCTTCCAAGGAAGACCAAATAAAATCACAAGAACCGGATTGGGAGATTTTTTGGTGGCAGTGAATGTAATAACAAACCAATCTACCCAAGACGTTCTGCCCACCGTGGTAAGGATCAATGCATTTGGCACTGTTGTAAAAAGGGTGGCACTTGACAGGCAGTATAACAACACGGGAGTCACTGAAGTTATAGAACATCTTGGGGAATATTATATCGGGTCTCAATATGTGAATGTGACTTTTGTTGGTGTCTATGGCATCCTCTAAAGAGTCTTCAAATATTGGCATTTAATTTGCATGTATTGGCAACCAGTACAACTACTAATTAAATAAGAGTTGCACTTTCAATTTTATATCATGTACGTGCATGCTTTTGTTTTTTTTGTGCTCAATTAACTAGCTAGAAATGGCGTGAGTGCCAAACCTAGAACAGATATTAACCATGTATAATCATATAAGAAAATAAAATAGAAAATGTAGAAATAACCAGGAACTACTGTGTGTTAGAATATATATTTTTCATATTGCGTTGATCCACAAATATTCTCAACTTAGATTTGATTGCAGAGAGATTTGATTATCATACTTATATTCACTCACCTACCACAATTTTCCTATAAGTATGGACCTTTGTATTGTAAACATCGTTCGAGTTAAATGAGAGCACAATGTACGTAGCCCTTAGACCGGCAATTCACAGTGTTGGACATAGGTGTACGTCTTATACAGAACCACTCCAAAATTCTTAAGCTATTGCTTCTGTTTGCCTCTCCATATTTATATTCCCTATAAATTTCTAGAGCGCGATTCACAATGCGTTACGAGCCTGAGAAACAGACCTAATAACAGGACTTTGAACAAGAAAGTTGGCAAGATGAGTCCTGTGAGACTTCCTGTAGCGCCCCAAATTTTAAGACATAAAATATAACGTCTTAATATAGAAATTGAAGACCTAATAATAAGACAAAAAAAATATATGAATACTTACAAAGATAAATATTTGTTAATATTTAATGTGAATGTTTATAGGATTAAATATTCATTAATATTTAAGGCATATTTATAGTTCTAAATTGACTAGATTAGATTATGGGACCTTAAGCTATAAATCGAAATAGAAAAAACCAACCTATCGGGGATAAGGATTGAAACAATGTACATGGTTCATCTGTGTTGAAAATATGAGTGTAGTTGGTAGGAGCGGGTGTCCTATAACTAGGAGAAGCATATTGTACAAAAAAATTATTAAAATCATTCAACGGAAAATCCATGTTGCACTATCATTCTTTAACATGCAAATATCCCAAATAAAATATTAACATCATTTTTTTTTAATAAAATACAATAAGCAGAGAAAACAAATATTATAAAGTCAAAAATTACTACCAACACAAAAGCACAAACAATAATACCAAAAATTAAAAACTCACAAACTCGATCAAAAATAAATTTTAGCAAAGTTTCAACTACTGATATGCCGCAAGTGGTGCCTTTTGCGTTGGTGCGTTCAAGCACAATTCTGTGGATTGTCTCACCAAAGGCGCAAAAGAATGACAGGAACTCTTTCTTCTTCTTCTTCTTCTTTTTTTTTTTTTTTTTGGTTAGAACACAAAAAACAAAATAAAACCAAATTCAAAATTCAAAATCCTAAACTATAACTATTAGAAAGATAAAACCAATTTAGAAATAAATTGTTTTCAAAAATAAATCAAATCTCCGACAATGGCGCCAAAAAATTTGTTGTACAAATTTTATTAACTCACCAGTGCACAAATCATTTGCAATTAAGGGTTTGGCAAGTGAGAGGTCGATCGTCTCGATCCCACAGAGAATTGTGTTCTTCAAAACAATTTTGTATCTAAACTAATTAAATCCTAACCTAGTTCGGAAGGTTTTATTTTTATTTTTTTGCAATTAAAAGAAAACATAAATTAAATAAAGGAAAATAAATAGAAAGAAAAACACTAAAGTTTAGGAATCCACACTCACCGAATCATAACAACTACTCCCTGTTCATCAATATTAATCCGAAGTTCTTACAATTAAAATCTTAAGTTTGTTTTACTATGCTTCAAACAGTTAATTAAAACCATCATATGTATCCATTCATTTACACAAAAGAAATCTGATTTCAATTAAATCATCAACTATATCCGTAAATCACAAGAAGATATCAAATATCCAACCATCAAAAACATCAATTGTATTTGTAAAACAAATTACAAGGGATATCCAATTGTTTTATTAAAAAAAAAAAAAAAAGCAATCAATTATGTGAAATTATCTCAAATCATCAAATGTATCCTTGAATCACAAAAGATATTCAAAAATCATTTCAAAAATCATTTCACAAATTGAAAAAGAAGTAAAACAGTTGTAACATTAAACCCAATAAAATAAGACAATAATGACTTACATGAAAGTACTATTGTTCTTCATCGATAAGGCTTCATCCTCAACCTTAGTTGAGAATTTAGCTACACATGATTATGTAAAATAAAACCTAAACATAAAGAAAATATGTGAAATTTCGTTTCTAGTCTCTAGCCGCCTTTTCTTGAGGCTTAGCAGTCTATTTATAGGGAGTAAAATAACCCTAGAAGCCCTAGAGATCCCAGAAAAAATCGTAGTTCAATCTCCTAGTCAAATTACGAAGCAATCCTAGTACAAATAATAATAAGATTCGTCCAAATTTGTGTTCTTATATTACAAGACACTTTTGGGATAGCAGACTTCCGAATTAAGGAAATTCTATTTCACAATGATTTGTAGTAGCTTGAGTTAGCTTTCCAACGCTACTAATTTCACCTTAATCCAACGCTCGAACTGAAAAGTTATAGTAAAAATACTAAGACGTGTGCAAAATCTGAAATTTAATCCAATCTGATTTTGACTCCAATTAGAGAAATTCTGATTTAATCATTTTATTGATTTGGTTAAACATAACCACATCATCTAGGCCTTCTCAAAGTGTTCTTTCTTCCAAACTTTGCATTTTTCACCTTAAAGCTGTCGTTTTCCTTTAGCAACCTACACAACACTAAGAGTTATAAGGTTAGTACCCATACATACCTTAGTTGATAAGTCGAACCCATAAAATAGATCATGGTACTATATAAGAGTTATACCTAGATAAAGAAAATTTGTTCCTAAATCAAACAACAAGAATAAGGTAACTAATTTATGGCATTAATATTGGATATTTATGTTTCACCATACTTAAGAATTGTTTCATTATGGATTTCCAGAAATTGGGTGTTAGATTAACAATTAAACTATGTTTGAGGTTGAATCAGGAAAAATAGACGTATATAGTGGAATACAGGAATAACGTATAAGTTATAGACTGAGATTGGTGGAACAATTTGAAGGTAGGATTGAAAAATATTATTTTCTTACACCTTTTTTGAGGAAAAGGGAAAACAAAGATTGTTCAGTAGGACTTGATGTTAAACATTGTATCCAACTAATGACATCATGAATTTAAAATATAATTGTGATTGTATAGACGAAAGTGCCTACCATATAATGCATATCTGAGTTCAAGGTAAATTTCGAGGATGTGTGCTAGTCTGATTGATGAGACAAAACAATTGATTACTTCGTGTTATCATTGGAAGACCCCATAGATTAAAACCATATTTCGAGGACAGTCAGTAGGAAAGAAATATCACAGCCTCCCACTAAGCCATATTTGAGGATGATTAAGGTAAATAATATCTTGATTTGAAACTTCTTGCTTAGTGTGAATTGTTATGAACTATATGATTTACATTATCGAGGTCTTGGAAAATTAAGAACTATTACTTACTTGAGGCATAGGAATGGTTAGACCTAAATTAATGTTAAAAGATTTTTGATGGAAGGAAACTCCGACCCGTACAAAACCTAAGGATGATTAGAATGGTCTTATAATCGAGGCATTAGGTCATGAATAAGATTCTTCCCTAGAATTAGAAGATGAAATTCTGAATATTATTTGAGATACTTGACAGCATGATGATTTGATCATATAGTATCACATACGTACTAGTAATAAAGACCTGATCAAGAGTAGACCTTTACAATGAAGCAGAGAAATAAAAATGATGTAAATGGTGAAAAGTCATATGATGATAGATAGAAATGAAATATACATTATTTTCCTACATCCTTTTTATTTCTTAGAACATTTCCATATGTGGACAATTAGAATAACCTATGTTCAACGATTAGACACTACACTTAAAATTTGTGTCACCCAATTAAGATAAGTGAAAACTTAGGAGTTAAGTTTTCTTTTGATGTAAACTTTATGAATTTCGAAGATGAAATTCTATTAAGAGGGGAGGAATGTAGTGCCCCAGATTATAAGACATAAAATATAACCTTTTAAAATAGAAATTTAAGACCTAATAATAAGACAAAAGAATATATGAATATTTACAAAGATAAATATTCGTTAATTTTTAATGTGACTATTTATAGGATTAAATATTCATTAATATTTGAGGTATATTTATAGTTCTAAATTGTTTAGATTAGATTATGGGACCTTAAGCTCTAAATCGAAATTGAAATAACCAACCTGTCGAGTGGGGGATCGATCCCCATGGATGGGAGATCAATCGACACGACGATCGATTCCCATAAGCAAACACTCGATCAACACAACGCTCGATCGCCATAGTTCTACAGAGTGCATATTCCATCTCACCGAACACCTGTCTCCTTTTTGGTAAAAATATCTTCTACTTGCTGCCCACGTTTGATTCTCAGCCATTAGATGCGATCAAAACAAAGCTATCCCAGCCATCCAAATTAGTATATAAGGAGATTCACCCCCCCTCTCTCGGTTTCACGCCAACTCTCTCTTCTTCCTTCTTCTTTCTCTACAACTCTCTTCTCTCTGTTTCTCTCTTGCAGGAAAAAGGAAGCAAGCAGCAGCCTTTGTTCCCTTGCTCTCTTTTATTCTCTTAAACTCCAGTAGCCTATATTCTTCTTAAGAAGCAAGAAAATCTCTCCCTCTCTCTGTCTCGGCAAGCCAAGAAACAACAACCTCTCTATCCTCTTATTTTTGTTCGGCCACCTGCTGTTTTCTAGCATCTTTTCCTTTCTTTGGTAACAGAAAAAGAATCCCTTCTCCCTCTGTTCTTCCCTTGATCAGTAGCAATAGTGGGTTTAGTACAGAAAAACAAAAGAAGAAAGAACCCTCTTTCTTCCTTAAACTCTCTCTCAAGTTCTCTTTGTTTTTCTTTCCCACACAAGTTGCACTCTCTCTAGTAGAAAATGCCAAAGTTCTCTCTCTGACTTCAGCAACAAATTAAAGAAAAGGTGGAAAGCCCTCTCTAAAACTCTCTCTCTCTCTCTCTCTCTCTCTATCTCTCTCTCTCTCTCTCTCTCTCAGTGGAAGGCAGAAGACTCAAGTATCTTTTCTAGATATTTCAGGACTTCTTAAAAAGCTTTGGTATATTATGAGTTATTAGATTATCTAATGTTTTAGTGCTATGTTCAAACAGGATTTTTAAAGTGGCGTATTTGATTTATAAAACTCGTCGTTATGATGCTTGAGAAAAAATGCGATATTTTACAAAAGCGTCGTTGCGCTGCCCAAAATTTTAAAAGGTTTTTATAAAAAGCGTCGTTACTCTGCTCAATTTTATAAAGAATAAAATAAGAATTATTTTATGATGAGATCATTAGGCCATTATCATGTTTTATAAAATACTATGACTATTAATTATATTAATAGAACTAGTATATCTATTTTTATAAAAAAGATATTATACTTTTAGCATATTAATGCTATTATGATGTCTGTTTCGATGTATAGATATTTAAGGCAATAAATAATTAAATGTCATAAATAATGCCCATGTAAAAATATGTGATTATGCAAGCGGCCTATTTTATATGTCGTCACAATGTTTAAGCAATATTAGAAAATTAAGTTAAGTTGGTTTAGAAGTCAGGAACAATAATAATGTTAAAATATGTTTTAATGATTTGTGATCACATGTACACAATTGTGTTGCAGTGATCATTTGTGTGAGTATTCCCATAAAACAGAAAAGAATGGTAAGTATACTTACTGAGAGTGGTGCTTGTTTCTTTAATGTCATGATTACGAGTTTAAGTGTATGTGTGTAAATGATGCCGGCTATATTGGATGCGAACACCTTATCATGTGTAGTCTTTTCATAAGCTGACTTCCACAATACATTGATTGTAGATGTGTTGAATTGTATATGTATGAATGGAACATTGCATATTATGCATGCTGTTGTGAATAATGGATTTGTAATAAATGATAAGACCAGAGATGGTTAGAGGCCCCGCCCACAACATTTATAAATAATATGACCGTATCATGGGTTAGAAGCCCACGGCATCTCTAAATATCAAGACCGTATCTTGGGTTAGAGGCCCACGGCAACTCTAAACCTATTGGTGTGGTTTGCATATTAGGAAGCATATTGATATGGTTTGCACATTAGGAAGCATACTTATATGATTTGCATATTAGGTGTAACGACCCGCCTTTTACAAAAAGTCGTAAGTGAAAATTTTGATTTTCACGTATCGTTATGACATCATCAATGACGTCATCAGAGTATAAATTAGTAGCGGAATATATTTTTCTTTTAAAAACTTAAGAATTGACACAATCACACTTTGAGCTGACTAAAATACTTCAATAAATAAGCGTAACTTGTCTTTACATATTAAATACACTCAAAGCAGTAAACATATGTGCCACATGCGGCACTTAATAAATACGCAGTTATTATTCATCTACATAATGTAAACTATTACATATCAACTGAAAATCATGAAAGTCCTATTTATAAATAAAAAGCCCAGCACTCTGATCTGTCTCCTGCCCTGCACAATCATATATGTGATTGTGGTTATCACCACAATCCCATACTGTAATAAAGTGAGTCATTTTGTTCTCAAT
>NC_084889.1:21948260-21980760 GCF_958979055.1 Alnus glutinosa
ATACAGTAGAATGTAGGATGACTAGCTCGGTCTATTTTAAGTGTGGTAAGTTTGGTAACTGTAAGAGGAGTTGCCCTAAAAATTCTATTGAAGGATGTATGCTGCAAGGATGTGGATCTCGACAACAAAATCCTGCCCAAGCGCGAGTATATTCACTTACCCCTGGTGGTGCTGTAGAAGAGGAAGAATATACAGATGTGGTGGCATTAGGCATACTACTTAATTTAGGAATTTCTCGTTCATTCATTTGCGCCAATTCCATGAAATTCTTAAAGTACTTAACCGTTGGGATAGAATATAGTAGTAGCTACTTCCGAAGAAGATAAAGTAGCATAGAAAGATGCCCCATAATATTTAAGGTTTAATCGATGGCGGTTAAACTGGATCAATATTAAAAATTTAATTACTTACTTCTTAAGGATGATAGAGTTTATAATGAAACAAGGAAAAGATCATGGTACCATATAAGGTTAGTACCCATACATACCTTAGTTGATAAGTCGAACCCATAAAATAGATCATGGTACTATATAAGAGTTATACCTAGATAAAGAAATTTTGTTCCTAAATCAAACAACAACAATGAGGTAACTAATTTATGGAATTAATATTGGATATTTATGTTTCGCCATACCTAAGAATTGTTTCATTATGGATTTGTAGAAATTGGGTGTTAGATTAACGACTAAACTATGTTTGAGGTTGAATCAGGAAAAATAGACGTATATAATGGAATACAGGAATAATGTCTAAATTATAGACTGAGATCAGTAGAACAATTTGAATGTAGGATTGAAAAATATTATTTTCTTACGCCCTTTTTGAGGGAAAGGGAAAACAAAGATTGTTCAGTAGGACTTGATGTTAAACTTTGAGTCCAATTAATGATATCATGAATTTAAAAGATAGTTGTGATTGTATAGACCAAAGTGCCTACCATATAATGCAGATCTGAGTTCAAGGTAAATTTCGAGGAACTGTCATCCTAACCTAACTTGGACTAGGAAACGTAAGGCTCCTTATATGGAAATACCTTACAATGAAATATAAAGACTAACCTAACTTGGATTAGGAGATGTAAGACTCCTTATTTATATGGAAATAAATGCAGAGACAATTACTACTCCTAGTCAATCACCTAGAGAGATAAGCAGAGATTTGGGGACCATAGTGCTAATTCAATAAGGACCACCGTAACATTTCTTCCCCCTTAAAAACGAAGTTTGGAATGCGAGAAAGGAAGCTAGTCTAATCTCCAATGGAATAAAGCTTTATGTTTTTACATTCATTTTGATATAAATCCCTGAAAGGACAACTTTGGTGCATTAAATAAAATCCAATTAACTTAGCATCACATTATTAGCTGAATTGTTAATTAAATTTATTAAATTTGAGATTTAATAGATAATAAAGTTAATGACAGACATTAGTTAGTAGATTAATTTCTCTTAAATCACATTGCATGTGAGGATATATTTATGGCAATGGCTTTTTTATTTGAAGATCAATTCTCTACACTTTTTTCAAAGAAACCGGGAAGCCAAACATTTGTACAAAGAGATATGCTATTTCATATTATCTTGTCTTTCTTTTATCCTTCTGTGATGACGTGAATTTACAATGCACCTTTAGATCAATCTTAAATAACTAATAAATAAAAATTCAATGGTGAATTTACAATGCCACATCAGCCAAGAAAATTGGGAGAAGGATGCATGGGAGACTACCTAATTGCTTATTAGTAAATAACAATTAAGACATTCAATGAGACCTAAACTCTAGGAACTATTTACAACCCGCCCACTTTGGTCTTTCATCAAGCTTTTATTTTGTGCTATTAATGCCTTAAATTGTAGACAAAGTCTAAAGAAAAGAAATGAAAAGTCACATTCTTTTATTTTAGACTGAAATTTTTCACTCCCCTTCACTACATTTCATTAGAATGGCTTTGTTCTTTAACCAATTATTTATTTCTATACTATCATTGAATTCTAAAAGAAGATAAGAAAGAGAGAGAGAGAGAGAGAGAGAGAGAGAGACGTACACGTACACCTAGCCATGATTGTGTGTTTTTTCACAAGCCATGCATAAACCAATGCCACATTTGCAATATTTGAGTAGTGGGTTTTAATTGAATGTATAGTAAACTATTACACACCCTTCAATTTAGTTTTAATTGAATGGTTATTACATTTGTTTGGGAAGTTAACTAAACTTGAAATGGAAATTGGAAAGTCGCATTTTTCACGCCCTTGAGTTAAATACAACAACTATCATACCATTCGTAGCCTACTTTCTCTAGCAACATTTGTTCAAATTTTCTTCCACGAATTCATCCAAGTCAAGGCACAAGTTGATTGTTGTCATGATTTTCAAGGAACAATTGGTTTATTAGCAAACAAGGTAAGTGGCTTAGTCAATGGAATTTTATAAAATTTTTTATATTTTTCGTTAAATATCATTTTGAGAATCTTGTGCATGAATTTAAATTCTTTTTTTGAATTGGCGGATATTTCTTTTATTCATTACAGAAATTTACAAGCACTTGGTTAATGCATTGCTTAATTTGTATTTTTACGGGAAATTTTTTTTTTTTTTATTTGGAAGATTGGACATATCCAAGTTTAACGAGAATATAGCTTATCAATATTCTTGATGGATTTTTACATGGGAAGTTAAACCTGTGAATAACTGATGTCATAATGGCATATTTGATGTCTTGGTGGCATAACGGTGATTCCCTTATCATGTGACCTTGGATAAATTTCTGCAAAAATATTCTTTTATGGGAATTTTGTCTGGTCACAATATTTTGGAACAACAATGTTTGCTGCACAACATTTGTACACACTTTGTACAACAAGGTTGATGTGTCCAATATTTTCCTTTTTTTAAAAAAAAATAAAAAATAAAAAATGCTGGGCACATCAACTTTGTTATTCAAAGTGTGTACAAATGTTTTGCAGCAAATGGTAGTCGACTCGACTACGTGGATTTTAAATTTAAAAGTTTTACCACTCACAATAGTACGAATCAGTTGTACTATAGAAGGGTTATCAAACCACAAGGATTAGGGGATTGTTTTGCGTAACAGAATATCTAAGACGTATCTAACTTAACCTTGAAAAAGAAAAGATAAGGGTTGTAGAATTGAAGCTACAACAAGTAAATTGATGAACAATGAAACAAATGAAAAGTAAACTTAGGGTATTGATCTTTATCTAATCCGCATACCAATGTAAAGCTTAACGACTCATGTGGATCTTCTTAACATGTATGATATGAGCGCGTAGTGGGTGTCAACCATACGACGACCTCAACATGAAATTACTTAAAACTAAGCAAACATGATTTATGAATACCATAGTAAAGACATATGATAATATATCTCAATTTCACACCAATCACTCCAAGTAATGATTAAACTATAATTGAAAAGCGTTTTAAACTATGAAAGGTGTGGAGTGATCGATGTTCCCAGGCATACCCTATAAAACGACTCTAATAAATAAACATTCATCATGTCAAATGGCATCATTGCATAGACATCGTTCCCTCAATCACAGAAATTGGGAACGTCGATTTTACTCAAGAAATCTCATAGACAAGAATAACTCTTTTTCAAGAACAAATATGGATTGGAATATTAAAAAAAACAAAACCATTTACAATCGTAACAACAAGGGTTCTGCAATCCTCAAGTATACACAATCATCATACATCTCAAAAAAACCTAAGAACGTTAAGAACAATCCATGGTTTTTGGAAAAGATTTGATCAAACCCTAAGAACGGGCTTAGCTACACATGATAAAACTAAATCTAAGCATTAAATCTATCAAACCAGTAATGAAGAACAAAACTATATTAAAGCTCAGAGAATTCGGATTACAAAAAAAGAAAATAAAAGGAAATACAAACTAAGCTATAAATGAAAAGACAATAAGAAAAACAAAGAAAACGAGCTCTCTGGATTTTGGCCCAAAGAGTTGCATCAAAGGAAACTAAAAGGCGTGGAAATTTAATCTAAGATGCACTTGGAAAATCAAACCCAAAAAATTCATGCCTAAACCCTAATCTATCATCTCATATTTATATAAATTTTAATCTAACAAACTATATATTATCAAGGATCAATTTTTGGCCACACAAAATAGATGTCGACATCCTCTATCAACCGCATCTCTTGCATTTGAATTTTGAATCGGATAAAGATTGGGTTATCTGCAGCTTTATCCGTAAGATTTGAAATCACTCGATCGACCCTCGAAGTCGCTCGATCGATTTTGCTGTTGCCCTGTGTCGCTCGATCGCATGTTGCATGATCGATTTTTCATTGACTGATGAATTTCGATCGATCAATTATAAAGTCGATTGATCGATTTGCCTTGGCTGAACCAATTAGCAGGAGAAAAGTTAAACTATAGAAATGATAGAAATCATCCTTGATGTATTTTCATGTCTAAGTCGGATGTTTTGAATTAGTTTTTAATTAAGACCTGAAAATAAGACAAAACACAAAAGCACAACAAAACATTATATTTACAACACAAACTAGGTATAACATATGTGAATTAAGGGGTCTTGAATAGAATATTTCAAGACTTATCATCAAACATTACTCATTTTAGAATATGAAACATTATTTTGTTTTAAACTTGCAATTCCCCTAACCCCATTATCTATGCTACTTACTAGGCGTCAACTCATCCTAATCACATATATAATTACATGTTTGAATATTTATTTAATGCTAGATATTTTTTCTTGGCAGGCACAGGAGTCTAGCACTCCTCCGACCCGTGCACAGTTATTTGGTAAAACACACAAAAGAAGGATGGAAGCTACCCCAAAAAAATAACGTGAGAGAGATGTGTATGCTACTCATATTTCTATTTTTTTTTTTACTTTTCTTTATTAATTATCTCTTTACAATTGATGTGGTGTTTGGTGTCATTAATTTAATACAACATACATGAATTAATGGAGAGGCTAGCACCCACTGACCCCGCCGCATCGTCGAGCGTGACTGAGGGGATAGCGCAATGGCTTCCTCATGATGCGTATTCCCAACGTTTTGGGAATAAGCCCAAGTACTCGGGCAGGGTTAGAGGGGTTGGCAAGAATGTGAGGCCTGTCTCGAGGACCACACACACGTACTATACCTCGACACAGGCAAGATCATAGATTTCTAGGCCTTCCACCACGTCGTCGTAGGAAGAAGTAAACCAAGCAGTCAACCTCACCCTCTTACTTGAGGCTCACGTTTCTGAGCTCCAGTCTATGATAGAAGGATCGGCTCAATACTGAGATTGCAAGGCGGCAGAGGATGCGTGGGAAAGAGAGAAGGCTGAGTGGGAGTCTCGTTGGAGCAGCTTGATGTCGATGATGACCCTGTCCACATCCACATCCGCACCCGCAGCCTCTCAGGATACTCTCGTGCCTGTCACAGGTGATGCACCTCTCCAGCTTGTGGGATCGTCTGTGGGTAGCGCTCTCGGTATTATACATGATGATGTTTGTTTACATTCCACATGCTGCTCAATGCAATATTTCTTGACATTATTTTATCATATTGTTTGCAAACTTTATTTGTTTTATCATTTGTAGGTACTGCAGTTCAAGCTGATGCGGTTCAAGACCATGGAGCTGGCCATCCAAATCAGACGACAACGACTGATATAGATAGTCGTGACAAATCTGCTCCTCCAGAATAGTTGTATTCATAATTTCATGATTTTTTTAGAAAGGAACTTGTTACTGTTATTGTAGATATGCTTTTTTAGATATGCTTTTTCCTATAGTAGCTTGTGTTTTGAATTTCAAAGGTTGTGCTAGATGATGAACGACGAAAATGTATCAATAGCGAAATATAAATATGGGAGAGCAAATAATTTAAAATCATGTTATGGTTTAAATATTAACAACTTAAACACTATATATATATATATATATATATATATATATATATATATTATACCAAAACCATTATATTATATATAAACCCTATATAGCATAAATGCATAAAATATATATTATGCTACTGATACATAGGGTATATTAGCTTAAAATATATGGTTAACTAAGGAGGTGATAATGGTGCATTTGGATTTTTCAATTTTTGAAATCAGAATTCAATTCTTATTTGGTGCACGAATTTCGAAGTTTGACTTTGTGAGATAAAATTAGAAAAAGTTGAATAAAATATGATTTACTTAGAAAAGTTAAATAAAATATGATTTGTTTTTTAAAAAAGCAAACACTGTAGCAAGTAGAAAACGTTTTCGACTTGCATCCAAACAGACCAATAGGGTTAGAAATTTTGAATTTTGACACTTGGAAACAATGGTGACATGCAAAATGCCCAAGTTACTAAATTAACTATATAGTAACAGTTAGATTTATCACGTTACTATATAGTAATGTGTATATATAGCACGTTAGTATATAGTAACTTGTAAATATAGCACGTTACTATATAGTAATGTGTAAATATAGCACGTTACTATATAGTAACGTGGAAATATCGTACATTACTATAATTGTGACGTGTAAGGTCTCCACGTCACTACTCTAGTAACATGCATTCTACACCGCGTTAGTATTATTTTGAATTTATATATATATATGTTAGTAACGTGCTAAATTTTGTACGTTACGAAAGTATTTAGTAACATGCAAATTTTTATAACGTTACTAATTTTAGTGACGTGCTAATTTCTTGACATTAGTAATTGCTGGTTTTTTTGTAGTGTTATTTCTTTTAAATTTTCAGAATAAACAGGTGGTTCCTCAATTGTATATGCTATAAATAAGAACCTTTGTATTGTAAACATCATTCAAGTTAATGAGAGCACAATGTATCCCTTAGGCCGGCAATTCACTGTGTTGAACGTAGACGTCTTATACCAAACCACAACAAAATTCCTTAGCTCTTGCTTCCCTTTGCCTTTCTATATTTATATTCCCCTTAAATCACCAGATATGATGATTTTCTAACACAAAATGGTTATATCGCATTGTAGTAAGGCAAATCAAAATATTAAAAAAACATGATTAGGGCTTCAATCGAGCCCCAAGAAGAGTAATTAACTACAACTAATTTGGACTAAAATTATTTATAGCCAGAAAAATAAATAAATGAAGAAAGAAAAACCAAAACCCTTCTTGATCTAGCCTTCGATTCCTCTCCCAAAGCTTAAGTGTTTTTTATAAAACACAAGCAATCTAGTCGATTATCACTATATGTAATGTCCAAGACATTAATTAGATGTTTAAAATACAAATCGGATGAAACAAATAGTTAGAGTTAGTAAAATGGCAAGAAAACACTCAAAATCAAGTTTCTATGTGTCATGTCCAAATAGGCATCGGACGGGGTCCAGACGGGAGTACCAGAAGGGAAGCCAAGGCAGTAATCCCCTTATGCGACTCAGAACACGCGTGTCCGGACGGGCACTTATCGTGTTCGGACACCACGCAATATAAACTGAAAAATGGGTCTTTTTGGCTCATTTTATGGTTCTACTTGCCCCTCACTCATTGTCTCACTAGGGTTTTCACTTTAAACCCCCATGTTTTGAAGATCCAAGACCCATAACTAAAATCTAACACCGAGAATGTGATCTACACGAAGAAATCTGTGTTTTGATCGATTGGTTTGAGGTAATTTTGAAATCTCTATTCTCTCTAGATTTTGGCCTAATCCTTGAGAGATTGAGCTTGGTCTTCTTGTATTCTTTAGGTTTTACACATTTTGGAACTTCCTAAACATTCCTTAAGCTTCGGGTCGTGTTTGGGTGGATTTTGGTAAGTTTTCCAAAACCTTAGTTTTTGGGTTTTCGTTTATAGTGTAATTTTATGTGTCTAACCCTATGATTGTCTTATGGGATAGTGTTGTTTTGGGTTAGATTGTCAAATGGAACCCTAGAATTCTAAGGGTTTTCCATGGGTCTAGCTCTTAAGCATTTTTAAAGGCTAAGCATGAGTCTAGAGTTAGAAAATGCTAATGTATTGTGCAATTTGGTTGAAGATTCTCCATTAAGCCGAAATTCTCGCAGCCAAAGTGAGTATCTTACTTACTGAGAACTCGAAGTACTGTTATGATTAGAATATTATATGATAGTTTATTGAGCCAATGTTATTTTTGGATGAATATATGTGCTTGCGCTTAATTTCAATATCTTGAAGTATGATGAAAAATATTATAGAAATGTTTTATGTGTTGTGAAAGATGGTTATGAAATGAAATTGAGATATGATTATGAAGTAATGTTTGAAGAATATTGTATTGAGTTGAGATTTCATGATGTATTGGAAAGAATATGGAAAGAACATGATGTTGATTGAACATGATATAATTTGGAAGTGATATAGCACGAACACAAAGCACGGATAGTGTTGGAGCACTAGCATAATGAAATCATGTACATTGAACGAGCCCTGGGGTTGTAGCCTCATGGGTGGAATCAGTAGGTTTCAGATAGTTTGAGCTCCTGGCCTCAGACTTGGTATGTCCAGAGAGTTGTAGCTCCTAGCAACAATGAACGAGCCCTGGGGTTGTAGCCTCATGGGTGGAACAAGTATAAGTCCAGAAAGTTGTAGTTCGGCATCATAAACAAAGAGCATGCATAGCATAGTGATGTTTGATTTGATTTGGATATGGGTTGTGTACTAGACGTATTAGTATGCATATGTTTCCTGGTATGGGGCGGGAAGCATACGTACAACGGTATTCGACTAGTTTTTATTGCATTCTATGAAATGGCATGTATTTGGAGTGTGTATTACATGAATTTTCCAAAGGTCCGGAATGTCATGTATGCATGCGCAACCGAGTAATGATGTTAAGTAGATTTCATGAGATGGCATTTGTTTGGAGTGCATGTAATCCATGAGTTCCCCAAACGTTCGGAGCTTCACGTATGTAATGCCCCGCTTTAACAAAAAGCGTAAGTGAAAATTTTTGAATTTCCACGTGACATTACTAACTTATCAGAGGTAAATGTTGGCAACGAAATATATGTAAATGTAATATAGATTTGGGAATAGATTGACACCTCAGAGCTACTACTGAAATACCTCAAAATATATATATTAAGTCAGTAAGTATAATTATACAAACAGTGATAACAATTATGCCTCACAGGGCAAGATAGTCATACAAGCCAAATATTTTCATATAACTGGAGAACTATAAGTAATGTCTTAAGTTAGGTAGGGTGAACTACAGCAGGGTAGTCCCAAAAAGAGAGGCTGTCTAGCCTTACAAAAAGCTGAATCAAGAACCATCTATGGGTCGGGGTAGTCCTAATATTCCTCTTCTTCACAGCCTGAATCATTACACAATACAAAGAGAAGACAACAACATAGAATACTAAAGTGAGTCCACTGTTTCCAATAATAATATGAATGCTGATTTATTTAATTAATGCAACATAATGCAATGGCCATATAATCACATGCATATACAAAATATAATCTATGATCGCAAATCATAGACATAAAATGAACATAAATGTAATCATAAAGCAATGACAGTTTTAAGTGTAGAGTCTTAGGTATTTCCCTTTTTCCACTACTTTGTTAGCCTTGGCACGGTTAGCGTGTTATTTGAAACCTTGGTTTCCTCACTAACTTTTAATTATATTCTTTGGGAGCCTTGGCTCCTGGAAACCTTGGTTTCCCTGGTGACCTTGGTACACTAGTTTTTTTGTATTTATTATTCTTTTGAGGTACCTCCTCATTCACTGAGAACCTTGGAACTCATGTGAAGCCTCGCGTACCCACTGTGGATCTTGATCCAATAGCTTGTTATTAGACAGGTTATTAAAAATAATAAAATATGCAAAACCACATGCGCAAACAAGTAAATAAAGCAGAAATCATAACATTATAGGAAAGGTCAACCAACTTCGTCCTCAGTAAGAATAGAGATACTTACTAGTTTCTACTCCAAAAGTCTTTCTCTACAACTACATAATTTCAATCATGTAGTAATACTAAATTAGTGAAATAGTGCTACGAATATGTTTACTATTGTAACGCCCCGCTTTTGCAAAAAGCGTAGGTGAAAATTTTTGAACTTCCACAAGACATTACTAATTTATCAGAGGTAATTATTGGCAACGGAATGAATGTAATATAACTGGGAATAGGTTGACACTTCAGAGCTACTACTGAAATACCTCAAATATATATATAATGAGTCAGTCAGCATAATTATACAGACAGTAATACTAGTCATGCCACACAGGCTAAGTAATTATACAAGCCAAATAGCTATATATAACCGGAGAATTATAAATATTGTCTTAAGTTAAGCTAATGGACTATAACAGGGTAGCCCCAAAATATAGGCTATCCAGCCTTACAAAACTGAACCAGGAACCATCTATGTGTCGGGATAGTCCTGATATTCCGCTTCTTCCTCATAGCCTGAACCATTACGAATGCCATACAAAGAAAAGAAGACAACATAAACACTAAAGTGAGTCCGCTGTTTCCAATAATAATATGAGTGCTGATTTATTTAATTAATACAACACAATGCAATGGCCATATAATCACATGTATATACAAAATATAATCCATGATCGCGAGTCATAGACATAAAATGAACATAAACGTAATCATAAAGCAATGATAGTTTTAAGGGTATAGTTTTAGGTATTTCCCTTTTTCCACTCCTCTGTTGACCTAGGCATGGTTATCGAGTTATTTGAAGCCTGGGCTTCCTCCCTTTAACTTTTAATTATAATCTTTGGGAGCCTAGGCTCCTGGAAACCTCGGAATCCCTGGTGACCTAGGTACACCAGTTTTTGTATTTATTATTCTTTTTCAGGTACCTCCTCATTCACTGAGAACCTAGGAACTCATGTGAAGCCTCGCGTACCCACTGTGGATCTAGATCCAGCAGCTTGTTATTAGACAGATTATTAAAAATAATAAAACATGCAAAGCCACATGCGCAAACAAGTAAATAAAACAGTAAACATAATATTATAGGAAAAGTCAACCAGCTTCGTCCTCAATAAGTATAGAGATACTTACTAGTTTCTGCTCCAAATATTTTCCTTTACAACTGCATAACAATCATTATGTGATGATAGCGAGTTAATAAAGTATTCTTATGAAATCATCATTACTACCATATTTCTTCCTAGAAATCGCAACGGCTACCGAATTAAACATGATTTCTTATTTATCTATTTTAATGCTTACACCCCAACTCTTGTACTACTAGAATTATCCATCACATAATATACCTTTAAAAATAAGAATACATTGTCATATAATCAAGCACACATATGATTTTACTCTTCTTTAATTTACATCTTTAAAACACACCTAAATATTGCTCACCTCTTTTCTCTTAATATACATATATATATATATATATATATATATATATATCAAAATCTCAACATATTACTCTCACACTTATATACCTTGATCTATTTTTAAAACACAATTTATCCATTCTAAATTACTAATCTCATGTAGTAAATACTCATCCATATGTCTACACATATACTCACATGTAAGCTAGCCAACTTTCCATATAACATGCGTAATTGAAAACAAGAACAAGTCATGATTTCAAATAGCAATTGAACTACTTGATCTTATGAGAAGTTTGAGGAAGAAAATACTCACCCAAAGTTCCTCAATGGCCTAGAGAGTGAAGGAGAGTTGCTGTCCAAGAAAGTTCCACTTGCAAAGCTTGGCTTCTTGGTCTCAAAACAAAGGAGGTTTTTCACTTACACTCTACTACTGATTTGTGGGAGAATGAGGGTGGTTTTTGGAGCTTAATTGGGTTTACTAGGTGCTGGAAAGTGGGGTGAAAATGGGGAATTTTCGTGCTACTCTTTCAGCACTAGAGTGAGGGAGAGTTTTGGCTATATTTTTGTTTCTCCTTCATGAAAATCAACTCCCCATGCAACCTATATATAGTACTCTTGAAGGGCTGAGATTTAACCAACAAATCATCATCCCAATGGCCAGATTTGAGCCAACCAACACCTCAAATCCATAGCTCAAATCTCCTAGGTTACTGTTTCATATCTTGGCCCATGATTGCATGATATCTAAGGAAATCTAGTTGGGCTTCAACCAAAATGGACTAACTAGGCTAACTAAATGTGGACATGATCGTTTGGCATCAAGTACCACGTGTGGGTCCCAAGTTATTAGGTGGAAAGATCAATTTTCGCAGCTGGCGGAATCTGCACTGCACTAGGCGAAGTCGCTCGATCGAAAATAAAGTCGCTCGATCGACTTTGACCTATAGTCGCTCGATCGACCAGAAAGTCGCTCGATCGACTAAACTCAGTGATCCAATTCTCTACATGCGTAACTATGTAACTTAATTAAACTAAGAGCAATTCTTAAGTCTTATATTTATGCACATATTGATAACTTAAGTGGGTTGTCTTTCCCGGGTATTACAACTATACTTTTCCTTAAAGTATTATTTTAACGATCGTTCCAACACTTCCGCTTTTGGTTTTCTAAATCAAGATATTGAATGCCATCTTAGATTATTGAATAATGAAACTAAAACATCCTCTTTCATTAGCCATTAATTCCAACTAGTATAGTGATATATGACTCCCACACATACCTATATATATATTATGTACACCTTGTAGCCAAAATAATCCTTTCTACACACACACATATTAGCCATATACCCATATACACTCACTCACTAAGTTTTTACTTTAATATTCTCATCCATGTAGGGAATTCGAGCCTACATCTCACACACAATTCACTTCACACACAAAATATTAAATCAAAGCTACTATCTTGCTTATTTAAAACTTCATAGGTGTAATTCTCTCATTAGAAGAGGAGAAACAACCCATGATCCTAGGGAACAAATATTGAATTTCAGAGAGTGAAAAGGAAGATTTACTTACCGAAATTCGTACCCAACAGATTGGATAAAAGGAAGGGATCTGATTCCAAAACAGTGATTAAAAGAGTTGGAAGTTGCTGGGTTTTTTTTTTTAGCTAGAATCAGAGAGGGATTTTAGGTGTTGGTTTCTGGTATTTTGTTGAGAAACAAGAGGAGATTTAAGGCTTCATTTCTGGCTCATAAGTGCTGGTTTTCATAGGAGAGTGAGAGAGTTTTTCCCATGGCAGATCCAGCACTAAAACAGTGAAGGGAAGGGAAGCTTACGTGAGTGGTATGGGGAGAGCTTTGGCTGATTTTTGATGTCCCATGCATGCTATATATAATAACTTTGAATGGCTGCGATCAAGCCAGCACAATCTCTTCCAATGGTCGGATTTTTGACAGCAAGAGAGAGAGATATCCATGCAAGATCATACAATATCTAATATATATATATATATATTTTTTTCATATCCAATGTCATAATTAAATTGTACTACCATATCTAGTTCAATTTCAACCAAACTAAGCTAAGTTAGGCTAACTGAATGGGTTTCAATCTTTTGGAGTCGTCCACAGGTAATGGGTTCAAAATCAAAGGTAGAAAATCACTCTCTGCTGTTTACCCATAAGCTGCATCGCACTGGATAAAATCGCTCGATCTAACATTAGTCGATCGATCGACATCAACCCGTAATCGCTCGATTGACCAGAAAGTCGCTCGATCGACATTAGAATCGCTCGATCGACTTTAACTTTATTGATCCATTTCTCTACATGCATAAATATATAATTTTATTAGACTAATAGTAATTCTTAAGCCTTATACTTATGCAAGCACATATTTAATAACCTAAGTATGGTGTCTTTCCCGGGCATTACAACGTATTCATGTACGACCGAAGTATGACATTGAATGAATTGGTTGTGATGTTGTAGATTTGGAGTGCATGTATATTGGAATTCCCCAAAGGTCTGGAATATCCTATATGCACGTGTGGCTGAGATATGACGATGTGTGATTCATGATGATGTAAGGTTTTGGAATGTACATATGCAAGAATTCCCCAAAGGTACGGAAGAAATGCATGTGTATATAGCTAAGATATTACGTCAAATGTTCCCTTGTGTTACCATGTTTGGGAGTGTGCGTATATTGGGATTCTCCAAAAGTATGGATTACTCATATGCGCATAAGGTCGAGATCTTGTGTCAATTATATCTTAGATACTCTTGTATGCCTGTATTTTCCCCAAATGTGCGAAAAGCTTGTATACGGGAATATCTGAGTCACACGGCTTATATATATATGAGTTGATTAGTGAACCAATTACCATGGTTTACCTTATTGGATAAAAAAACATTTTACAAAACCTATCATTCCACAACTAGCCGTTATTGTAAACATATGGTAGAAATGTAAAGATTGGCTCATTGCGAAAACCAGTGCGTATTATACTCTTGAGTTGGTGAACTCATACTTTCACCTGTACGGACGTGGCTAACACCACGACCAAATAAATGATGTTCCTTTGGCTGCAGGTACCGCAGATGTTGACGACGACCCTGTGGCAAACTAGTTGGGATACTATGACTAAAGCTCGTCGCTCGGGTCGTTTATATGTTGGACTTGAATGGTCCCTTTTGTTGTATATTTTGTATATGGCTAGTGTCGTTTGTGACACATGTATTTGTTTAGCCATTCTTTTGTTGCATAGTTAATGTTTTGGACTAAGCCTTAAAAAGATAGACTATTAAATGGCTCTGTTGTTGTGATTAACTTATGTTAGTTTATTAGAGTTGAATTCCGTTGTTTAGATTTGTATTCCGCTACATAGTATTATACTCTGATATATTAGGTACAGCTTGTGGGACTTGTGCTATAAGTTGGCTGAGTGACAAATAGTCACGCCACTATGATGACTCATTTTATGTTTGGATAAAAATGTGTATATTGAAATTCTCAAAAGGTTCAGAAGACTTGTATGTGCAGAAAGTCGAAACAGTGTAAAGTACTCTTATGCTTAGATATTCATGTATACCTGTATTTCCCCAAAGGTTTGAAAAGCTTGTATAAGAGCATATCTGAGTCCCATGTTATATATGTAATGGGGTGTATGCTTTAGAATATTACCTTATGATTATAAATGTCATTGTTTACCTTATCAACTAACAAACATTATTAGGCAAATCATCAATCCACAAAGTAGCCGTTATTGTAAACATACAGTAAAAATAAAGGGATTGGCTCATTGTGAAAACCCAGGGAGTTTTATACTATTGTGTTGGTGAACTCATACTTTCACATATGCAAACGTAGCTACCACCACGATCGTGTAGATGTAGACGTTTTGGCTGCAGGTATCACTGATGTCGACGAAGACCCAGTGGCATTGTATTTGGGATACTATCACTGAGGTTCTTTGCATTTGGTCGTACATGAGTCAGACTCGGATAGTCCACCTTTTGTATAGACATTTTGTAAATGGCTTGTGTCGCATGTAACACTTATTTTGTATAGTTATTCTTTTTATGTAATTAATATTTGATTTATGCCTTAAACAGATAGATAGATGTATGGTTCTTATGTTGTATTTACTTATCTTAGTTATGAAAGTTAGTTTCCGCTGCATTGTATTATCTTTGATATATCAGGCATATGTTATGAGATGTATTAGGTTGATGTTGGCTTAATGACTAATCGTCATGCCACTATGATGATTCCGCTTTGTATTAAAAAAAAAAAAAAAGGGGTCGTTGGTAGCGCGCCAAGCGGCTACGTGGATTTTAAATTTATAAGTTTACCACTTGCAATAGTACATATCGATTGTACTATAGTAAGGGTGATCGAACCATAGAGATTATTGGTTGTTTTGCGTAACGGAATATTAAAGAGCATATTTAACTTAACTTAAAGATAAAAATAAAAGTAAAGGTTGTAGAATTGAAGCTACAACAATAAAGTGAAGGAATGAAGGCGGAAAATGAAAATAAACTAAGAGAAAACTTAGGGTATTTGACCTGTCCAATCCTCATGATATGAGCGCGTAATGGGCGTCAACCATTACGACGACCTCGACATGAAAACACTTTTGTTAAAACATAGTTATAAAGCACCTAGTTTTACATTAATCAACTCCACGTAAAGAATAGTCTATAATTGAAAAACGTTTACACTACGAAAGGTGTGGAGTGATTAATGCTCCCTAGCTTACTACTCTACAACACATCCTAATAAGCATACACAATGAGGCAAATATTTTCAGGATGACTGTAATGTCCTAGAAAATATTTAATGGGTTTATTAGGATAAAAATTAAAAATAAGTCTATTTGGTGTGTTTTTATTTTGATCCTATAGACTTGTAAATTGAAGTTAAGAAAATAAAATGTAAGAGAATATTTTTAAGTTTAAGTGTAGGCAATATTGGATAGAAACTATTGGATAGAAACTAAATAGATGAAATATTGTTAAGTATGAGTTTAGGCAATTGATGGGTAAAATAGTCATTGGGCAATTCAAAGTGAAAATTAGTGTAACTATTGGATAAAAACTAAATAGATGGAATGTGTTATGTACAGGGACACTTTGTGGATTGAGCCTACGACTTGTTAGTGTTGGTGTGCAAGCAGTCAGGTGATATTTTACTCACTGAGAAATTGTTATTTTTATACATTATAGAATTGCAAAATATATATGTTGTTCTATAAATCCGAACCAACTGTATGTTGAATATACCTGTTTTGCTTGATTTGAGTACTTTAGAGTATGTTCAAATATATCAATGATGTTATGAAATGATGTATGAATGAAATGTGTTGAATTGATTTAGAGTGTTTTAATGTGAGTTGCGGTTGAGATTTAAATTATGCAAAGTAGAATGATGTAATTACATGTTGATTGGTTTAGCGAATTTGAAGAAAGTATGATTTGCAAAGTATAGGAGTATAGAGTTTGAATTGTAAAGTATAAAGCATGAGCATGAGCATAAAAATGAAAGGAAGAGTAAGCCTCAAAGAATGGAATGGAAGGAAAGTCTCACAAGGAATGAAAGGACAATCATGAGCATGCATATCATCGTTTAAATTGTGTTATGTTTTCATGATATACAATATTGTAGTTTTTATGCTAGACATATTTGTATGCCTAAGAGTTTTACTGGCAAAGCAATTATGTATACTTCAATCATCTAGTTGCATGATTTTAGAACATTGAGCTTGGATGAACATGAATATTGTCATGGTTCGGTATGAGTAATACAGTGTCCTAGGAGTAGGTAGATGAATTGTTGTGGCACATCAGTAAGAAGTGCTTGGATACCTGAGTTTTACTCTAGTAACCGCATGGACAACTATGTATTCAACATGAAGTTGTAATGCCCTAGGATTCGGTGTTAACCATATTCGAAAAATGATAGTAAGCTCGCACTGAAGAGCAAGATGGCATGTTTTAAGCTTAGTGTGCTTGGTTATGACGCTATTGGTTGCGATATCAGTGTGACTTGGGAGTAGGTAGATGAAATGTCGTGGTACATCAGTAAGAAGCACTTGGATATCAGAGTTTTACGCTAGTAACCGCATGGACAACTATGTACCAGAGACAAGTTAATAACGTTAGATCACTGTGCATTTGATCTACCAACATAAAAGTATTATTGTAGGTGGGTTTATACGTGGTTGCGTTAAAGCCATTGGAACTTCTACGTATGGGTCCAACTACATAGTATGTTTTAAATGTTTTTCTGATAGTTGGTGTTTGCTATATCAGCTATGGGGGTTTTTCAAACAAAATTTTATAAATTGGTAGCTGTTATAGTGTACGCGAGACTAAAAAGAAAAGTTGGTTCATTGGGAAAACCCAATTAGTTTAATATCACTGAGGTCTCGGTATTATGTACTGAGGCGGTGAACTCACCATTTCACCTATATGGATGTGGCAAACCCCCACAACGTATAGATGGTGTCCCTTTGACTGCAGGTACACCTGACTTAGAGGAGGACCCTGTAGCTGCGTATTAGGGATATTACGATTGAAGCACACCGCGACAGTCGTATTGAGCTGGACTATGGAGTTCACTCTTTGGGGTATTTTGTATATGGCTAGTGACATAGGTATCACATATTCTTTTGTGTAGCCATTCTTTTGTATTAGTGGATAACTGTAAGCCTTAAATAATTAGACAGATATATGGCTCTTTTGTATGGACCACATGTATTTTCGATACGCTTTCCGTTATGAGTTTTAGTGTTATGATTATTCCGCTGTTAGATATTACTCTGAATATCAGGTACATGATATGGAGCATGTACGTAGGTTGGTTGAGCGACATGTAGTCGTGCCACTGTGATGACCCTTTTATGCTTTTTTTAAAAAAATGTTTTATACAAAAAAAGAAAAAAAAGGGTTGTCACAACAAATGGTATCAGAGCCATTGCCCAGCCTGAGATGGTGGGAGCGTGCACAAGCCCAATGAAGGATGCCAGCGGGGACGCTGGGTCCAAAAAGAGGGTGATTGTGACGTCCCACATTGCCTGGGAATGAGTATGTGCTTATATGTATAAATGCACCATTTATGACACAACGCGTTTTAAAGCTGTGATAACGATGAACCTATTAGAATTCCACAGTTAAGCGTGCTTCTGCAAGAGAAATCCCAGGAAGGGTGACCTCCTGGGAAGTCTGGTTCAGGGGAGCCAAAAGCGGACAATATTGTGTCATTGGGGGTGGGTCGTTACAAGGACTGAAATTCACGACTCAAGCCAACGATTTGTCACTATTTTAGGTGTTTTGGTAAATTAGGTCAGAGTTGTTCAGGTGTAGGTCGATGAAACCAAGGTTGAAGATAACCTAATTTAATTTATGCAAAATACATCGTTTAGGCTATGAGTTTACAAAAGAAAGTTTAACTGATTCAAACGTGCAATTTCACATATTTTGCTAGATTTGGTTTAGTCTTAAAGCGGCACCGTTTCTTATTTTGAGATTGTAAGAGGCACCAACTTTTTCTTCCTTGGAAATTGGTTGCTACATCAAAAGTTTCACTTGCACTGGGAGTTGGTCGCACATGAAGCCATGCAGCTAGTGAAACCAAGGTAACACTGGGACTTAGTTTGGGTAGTCAAAGTCAACATTCATCTGTAGGTTTCAACAAGTTGGGGCAGCAAAATATCCCAGCTGTAAATCTAGAATGGGGCCAGTGTTAGTCTAACCGTCCCGATTTTTAACCGCTAACCGCCTTTATTATTATTATTATTATTATTATTATTATTATTATTATATATTTTTAAAATGACACCAAAACGGCGTGGTTTGGACGTTAGGGTGTTTTTAAACAAAACAAAACAATGAAACATCTCTAACTCTCTCACTCCCAGTGCGCTGCACTCCTTTCCCTCTCTATCGACTCTCACTCTC
The DNA here is from genome assembly GCF_958979055.1 of Alnus glutinosa. Classification (NCBI taxonomy): domain Eukaryota; kingdom Viridiplantae; phylum Streptophyta; class Magnoliopsida; order Fagales; family Betulaceae; genus Alnus; species Alnus glutinosa. The sequence continues at coordinate 21,967,578 of NC_084889.1, forward strand.
TCAGTCTACACTCATTGTGGTTTATTTGACAAACAAATTGTATTTTGATTCTTTAAGGATTAATTTCTAATCATATTAAGCTTAATAGTAATAAATACTTATCAGTGAATCCACTAATCACTAATTTGATATATACAAAGGTGAAGCTAGAAATTTAACTTTAAAGAAATCAAATTGCATTATGTATATATATATGACTTAGGAACCGATCCTAACTCAACTCTTCTCTTTTCTTCTCTACTTTCTTCAAAAACATTTATCACCCAAACATCATTTCAAACATAATGTTTCTGCTTTTTTTTCTAGGTATCCGTAATTTTGAAAAAAGTTAAAAAGACTACAAAACAAAACAAAAAAAAAAAAATTGTACACCCAAACGTACCCTTAGAATATTTTTTTTAACAAATTTAAGAGTTCATTTTTTTTTTTAACATTTCCTTTTGAGTATGAGGATAGGGAGGGGGCAATGACCCCTATATATATATATATATATATATATATATATATATATATAAAGACAAAAGTAAGAATTTAATTTATGAGATTGGGGCTTTCAAAAACAAAATTAAGAGAATAGGTTACAGTGGGACCACTATTAATAATAGAGCAAACAAAAAAAAAAACTCTTAAACAAAATTTGCATACATAATTTTTTTTAATATTTTTAATTTATTTTTGTTTAACTTTATTTTTAAAAAAAAATTCTTGACTCCGCCACTGCGTGTGAGCATTTTGTAAATACATCCTTAGTCTGTGATAACTGATTCATAACTACATTGTGGCATATTTGTTGTCATCGTGGCACAACAGTGATTACCTTATAAAGTGACCTTGGATAATTCTGCAAAAATATTCTTTTATGGCAATTATGCCTGCTCGTAGTATTTTGGAATGTGAATCATTATTTTGTTTTAAATTTTCAATTCCCCAAACCCCATTATTTGTGCTACTTACTGAGCGTCAACTCATCCTTACACACTATCAAATGACTTACCCACACCGAGGACTAACAAAATCAATAACCAAAAGCACCAAAATTGATACATATATCCATGGACTTTCTTATGATCGATCATATCATAAAGGTAGCCACATACAGGAAAAAATCCACAAAGTACACAGTAGTTATACACAGCAAGATTAAGGAAAAACCAAAAACAAAAACCGAAACATCATTCTTAATTCACCCTTTCACAGTCTAAAAGCCAAGCTAGAGAGCTTCTCAAATTTTTTATGGGTTTTTCAGCTTGTAGTTGTCATTTGTGTTTAATTCTCTAATGACAACTTCCATTGTAAAAAAAAGTATAGCCGAAGAATGAATAGAAGGGCCAGAAGGGATTGTTAAAGTCTAACATTCAAAAATATGGTAGACTTATGCTTTTTTGGATTTCAATAACTAAAGACATTTTGATGTAAAGTCTTAATGATTTATTGTCATGTGGAACCAAAACTTGTGTATTAATCATATGTGAGAACAATAGTTTAAATCCACGTTGTTTTGAAGGTTTAGATTAATGTTTTATAGTCAATAGCTAATATTTCTTAGGCCTTTAACTTTAACAGGAGCATTCTCTAGGAGGCAATAATCAATTTCTTGTGGATAGTGCAACAAACATTCTCTCTTATAGTCTTTGTACCAAATAGCTAAAAGAAAACTCCTTCACTACCTAGAATGAATTCGTCACGGATGTAGGTTTAACCAATTCATTTCAAAAGGATAATTTTACCTTTTTTCTGTATAAAGTGGAATTAAATAGATAAGATGAGATAACATGCTTTTTGACTTGGCTAATATTTGAAACTACATTTTAATCTCACAACTATTCCACAATACTAAACTGGCAGGCCCAAATACTAGAGGAGTTCATACCCTACTTCCTTTGCTCCACTGCCACCAAAGATTAAGAATTCGAGATAGAAAGAAAGATTGGTTGGTGGGGCAAGCAAGATGAACCAATCGCTTATACCTTCTATTAAATGAATTTAATTCAAGGGGAGGAGTGGGGAGTATCAATTTCGCAGAAGGACCAATAGCCGTGGCCATAGGGAGCGAGATCTCGATGTTTATATGTGTGATTTTGACTTGGAAGGGTTTGTGGGGACTACCACGTCAGAAATGTGAAATAATTGCAGGATAAAAATTTGATGTATACAGCATACTCTTTTGGCTTAAAAAGGGAAGAGACTAGAAAATGATAATTCTTACTCTTCCCCCTCCCCCAGTCACCCACTATCCCTATTCATAGTGTTTAGGACCCTCCCTCCCTTCCCACCTACCACCCTACCCTCTATCCCTATTTGTAATGGGAATGACCCTCCCTCCCTCTCTTCTCCATTAAATTTCTTTTCCTACTATAGTTAAAAAAAAAAAAATTGTTATTTTCAAAGTATTTGTAGCTCTTTCCTCACATAATGAATTCTCTTTTGAAGTTTTTTTAAAGGACCCACCTTCTCAATCCCCTACCATCTATCCCTATTTGTAGTGGGAAGGACCTTCTCATTCTTCCCTGTTAATGTATTTTTCTGATGCACTTAAATAAATAAATAAAAATGTTGCCTTCAAATTATTTACACCTCGTTCCTTAAATGATAAATTCTCTTTCGAAAAAGTTTAAAGGACCCTCCCCCTGCCCTATATGGATATACATGCGGGCGGATATTAATCACTCGCATTCGCTCCGCATATGTGGATGTGAATAGCAGTTTTAAGGGATGCAAATGTGTTTAACTAACCACATCCACATACCCTTTATATACTATTTATTTTATACATTTCTTATATATATTCATGAAAACAACATTATTTTAGTGTTTCATACCAAAATATATCTATATAACGTCGTTTTTGATTAAGTATAGGTTATGTTTACATTAGTTTGGTTTGATATGTTGTTTTCTCATATAATATGTGAAGTCCAACATCGCTTAGGTATAGGAATGATGATGTGCTTATATGAGTATTCGCATCCTTCTTGACACAAAACGTTTTAATGCCGTGATAGCCATGAGCAAATCAGAACTCCGCAGTTAAGCGTGCTTATGAGAGAATAGTATCAGGATGGGTGACATCCTAGGAAGTTTGGTTCGAGGGAGCCAAAAGCAGACAATATTGTATTGTTGGGTGTGGGTTGTTACATAACACTTTATCAAAAAGACAAAAGTAATATGAAATCAATATAGTTTCAAAAAATTATGGCTTAAAAACAATTAAAACAAATCCAAAACACTAAAAACAAGCCTAAAATATTTTTAAAATATGTCCTAATAGAGACCCAAAGAAGAATAAGAAAAAAGAATAAAATAAACTCATTACATAATATACGGATAGCAAATAATAACCGCACAGATATGATCTCTTTCCTTGCATGATAAATTCCCTTTTGAATTTGTTTAAAGGACCACCCCAAACACCCTATATCCCTATTTGTAGTGGGAAGGTCCCTCCCTCCCTTCTCTCCTTCCACCCTACCCTCTATCCTATTTGTAGTGGGAAGGACCCTCCCAAGCTCCCTTCCTCAAATGTTCTTTTTCTGATGTACTAAAAAAAATAAAATGTTGCTTTCAAATTATTTGCATCTCTTTCCTTAAATGATAAATTCTCTTTTAAATGTGTTTAAAGGACCCTCCCACCCAACCCCCGGCCCTACTCTCTATCCCTATATGTATGTGGAACTTAATGACCCTCCCTCCCTAACGCTTAATGTTCTTTTTATTATGCACTTAAAATGTCATATATATTGCTTTTAAGTTATTTGCATCTTTTTCCTTATATGATACATTTTCTTTTGAATTTGTTTAAAGGACCCACCCCCCTTACCCCCTGCCTTCTATCCCTATTTGTAGTGGGAAGGACACTCCCTACCAGTTTTTAATGAACCCACGCGACATTTTAGGGCATATTTTTAAGTTGGATGCCTATAAATACCAGTGTGGGTTTCAATCGTTCTTCATATCTTCAAGATCATGTCTACACTATTCTCTCTCGTCCTTACCAAGGTTGCCATCCTCCTCTTGTGCATTGCTCCTATTTCACTTTCTCTAACTTTTAAGAAGATTCCATTGCCAACAGGTGCCACAGGTCCTGCATCTTTTGCCTTTGACTTGTTTGGTGGACCCTATGTGGGTGTCCAAGACGGTCGAATTCTCAAATATGAAGGACCCACTATTGGTTTCGTAGATTTTGCCTTCGACACACCAACTAGGTTGATTTGGAACATATTCACATAAACAAAATCATTTTATAAGAGTTAATGTTTAGTTATACATAAACTTAGACAAAAACATGTGAAGAATAGCTAGCACCAAATAATTAATTAGTTTTAGAGGCAGCATTATATTAGATATTGCTCTTTAAGCTTTATAATTAATGTATTTGAAACGTACAGATTAATGTATTTTTTGTGGAAAATCTGATTGATCAGGTCGAAGACGGTATGTGATGGCCAAACTAATGATTCTTTGGGACCCACCTGTGGGAGGCCATTTGGTTTGGATTTCAACATTTTGACGCAGCAGCTCTACGTAGCTGATGCATATTTTGGGCTTCTGGTGGTGGGATCTAATGGAAGGCTGGGAACCATTCTCGCCAGCGGTGTTAATGGGACGCGCTTCCGCTTCCTTAATAGTGTAGGCCTCGACCCGTTAACTGGAGGTGTTTACTTCACATAATTTAGTGATGTTTACCAGCTAAGGTACCTAGCTAATTTCTCATATCTCGCCTTTGAAATTTTCAAAAAGAAACACAAAATATATAGAAATAACATACATGAGAGATGGATGAATATATGGTACTGTTTACTGTTTGTGATGCAGCAATATTACTCAGGCAATACTTAATGGCGATGCAACAGAAAGTTTATTAAAATATGATCCAAAGACAAGGCAGGTTACTGTGTTGCTAACAAGGCTTTCTGGAGCTGCCGGGGTTGCAGTTAGTGTTGAAGGTGCATTTGTTCTCGTCTCAGAGCAGATAGGTCAAAGAATTCAGAGGTTTTGGATCAAAGGTCCTAAAAGAAATACGGCCGAAACTTTCATAACCTTCCAAGGAAGACCAAATAAAATCACAAGAACCGGATTTGGAGATTTTTTGGTGGCAGTGAATGTAATAACAAACCAATCTACCCAAGACGTTCTGCCCACCGTGGTAAGGATCAATGCATTTGGCACTGTTGTAAAAAGGGTGGCACTTGACAGGCAGTATAACGACACGGGAGTCACTGAAGTTATAGAACATCTTGGCGAATATTATATCGGGTCTCAATATGTGAATGTGACTTTTGTTGGTGTCTATGGCATCCTCTAAAGAGTCTTCAAATATTGGCATTTAATTTGCATGTATTGGCAACCAGTACAGCTACTAATTAAATAAGAGTTGCACTTTCAATTTTATATCATGTGCATGCTTTTGTTTGTTTTATGCTCGATCAACTAGCTAGAAATGGCGTGAGTGCCAAACCTAGAACAGATATTAACCATGTATAATCATATAAGAAAATAAAATAAAAAATGTAGAAATAACCAGGAACTACTGTGTTTTAGAATATATATTTTTCATATTGCGTTGATCCACAAATATTCTCCACTTAGATTTGATTGCAGAGAGATTTGATTATCATACTTATATTCACTCACCTACCACAATTTTCCTATAAATATGGACCTTTGTGTTGTAAACATCGTTCGAGTTAAATGAGAGCACAATGTACGTAGCCCTTAGACCGGCAATTCACAGTGTTGGACATAGGTGTACGTCTTATACAGAACCACTCCAAAATTCTTAAGCTATTGCTTCTGTTTGCCTCTCCATATTTATATTCCCTATAAATTTCTAGAGCGCGATTCACAATGCGTTACGAGCCTGAGAAACAGACCTCATAACAGGACCTTAAACAAGAAAGTTGGCAAGTTGAGTTCTGTGAGACTTCCTGTAGCGCCCCAGATTTTAAGACATAAAATATAACGTCTTAATATAGAAATTGAAGACCTAATAATAAGACAAAAAAAATATATGAATACTTACAAAGATAAATATTTGTTAATATTTAATGTGAATGTTTATAGGATTAAATATTCATTAATATTTAAGGCATATTTATAGTTCTAAATTGACTAGATTAGATTATGGGACCTTAAGCTATAAATCGAAATAGAAATAACCAACCTGTCGAGGATAAGGATTCAAACAATGTACATGGTTCATTTGTGTTGAAAATATGAGTGTAGTTGGTAGGAGCGGGTGTCCTACAACTAGGAGAAGCATATTGTACAAAAAAATTATTAAATTCATTAAACGGAAAATCCATGCTGCACTATCATTCTTTAACATGCAAATATCCCAAATAAAATATTAACATCATTTTTTTTAATAAAATAAAATAAGCAGAGAAAACAAATATTATAAAGTCAAAAATTACTACTAACACAAAAGCACAAACAATAATACCAAAAATTAAAAAATCACAAACTGGATCAAAATAAATTTTAGCAAAGTTTCAACTACTGATCTGCCGCAAGTGGTGCCCTTTGCGTTGGTGCGTTCAAGCACAATTCTGTGGATTGTCTCACCAAAGGCGCAAAAGAATGACAGGAACTCTTTCTTCTTCTTCTTCATTTTTTTTTTGGTTAGAACACAAAAAACAAAATAAAACCAAATTCAAAATTCAAAATCCTAAACTATAACTATTAGAAAGATAAAACCAATTTAGAAATAAATTGTTTTCAAAAATAAATCAAATCTCCGACAATGGCGCAAAAAAATTTGTTGTGCAAATTTTATTAACTCACAAGTGCACAAATCATTTGCAATAAATGGTTTGGTAAGTGAGAGGTCGATCCCACAGAGAATTGTGTTCTTCAAAACAATTTTGTATCTAAACTAATTAAATCCTAACCTAGTTCGGAAGGTTTTATTTTTTATTTTTTTGCAATTAAAAGAAAACATAAATTAAATAAAGGAAAATAAATAGAAAGAAAAACACAAAAGTTTAGGAATCAACACTCACCAAATCATAACAACTACTCCCTGTTCATCAATATTAATCCAAAGTTCTTACAACTAAAATCTTATGTTTGTTTTACTATGCTTCAAACAGTTAATCAAAACCATCACTTGTATCCATTCATTTACACAAAAGAAATCTGATTTCAATTAAATCATCAACTATATCCGTAAATCACAAGAAGATATCAAATATCCATCAAAAACATCAATTGTATTTGTAAAACAAATTACAAGGGATATCCAATTGTTTTATTAAAAAAAAAAAAACTAAGCAATCAATTATGTGAAATTATCTCAAATCATCAAATGTATCATTAAATCACAAAAGATATTCAAAAATCATTTCACAAATTGAAAAAGAAGTAAAACAGTTGTAACATTAAACCCAATAAAATAAGACAATAATGACTTACATGAAAGTACTATTGTTCTTCATCGATAAGGCTTCATCCTCAACCTTAGTTGAGAATTTAGCTACACATGATTATGTAAAATAAAACCTAAACATAAAGAAAATATGTGAAATTTCGTTTTTGGTCTCTAGCTTCCTTTTCTTGAGGCTTAGCAGTCTATTTATAGGGAGTAAAATAACCCTAGAAGCCCTAGAGATCCCAGAAAAATCGTACTTCAATCTCCTAGTTAAATTACGAAGCAATCCTAGTACAAATTAGAATAAGATTCGTCCAAATTTGTGTTCTTATATTACAAGACACTTTTGGCATAGCAGACTTCCGAATTAAGGAAATTCTATTTCACAATGATTTGTAGTAGCTTGAGTTAGCTTTCCAACGCTACTAATTTCACCTTAATCCAACACTCGAACTGAAATGTTATTGTCAAAATACTAAGACTTGTGCAAAATCTGAAATTTAATCCAATCTGATTTTGACTCCAATTAGAGAAATTCTGATTTAATCATTTTATTGATTTGGTTAAACATAACCACATCATCTAGGCCTTCTCAAAGTGTTCTTTCTTCCAAACTTTGCATTTTTCACCTAAAAAATTAACTAATGTAAATTATGGGTTTAAATATGCAATATTTTGTACTCATCACCAACGTAACAGAGACATGGCTCACTGACATCGAGGTGCTATTCGACACTCTCAACTGTACTGACAAACAAAAGGTTCGTTATATTGGACTAAAGCTGACAGGAGAAGTCGGAAGATGGTGGACTTCAAAGAAGGTATTGCTTTCAGAACCCATTAAATAGATCATGGTACTATATAAGAGTTATACCTAGAAAATTTATTCCTAAATCAAACAACAAGAATGAGGTAACTAATTCATGGCATTAATATCGGATATTTATGTTTCACCATACTTAAGAATTGTTTCATTATGGATTTCCAAAAATTGGGTGTTAGATTAACGATTAAACTATGTTTGAGGTTGAATAAGGAAAAATAGACATATATAGTGCAATACAGGAATAACGTATAAATTATAGACTGAGATCGATGGAACAATTTGAAGGTAGTATTGAAAAATATTATTTTCTTACACCCTTTTTGAGGAAAAGGGAAAACAAAGATTGTTCAATAGGACTTGATGTTACACATTGTATCCAACTAATGATATCATGAATTTAAAATATAGTTGTGATTGTATAGACGAAAGTGCCTACCATATAATGCATATCTGAGTTCAAGGTAAATTTCGAGGATGTGTGCTAGTCTGATTGATTAGACAAAACAATTGACTACTTAGTGTTATCATTGGAAGACTCCATAGATTAAAACCATATCTCGAGGACAGTCAATAGAAAAGAAATATCTCAGTCTCCCACTACGCCATATTTGAGGATGATTAAGGTAAATAATATCTTGATTTGAAACTTCTTGCTTAGTGTGAATTGTTATGACCTAAATTAATGTTAAAAGATTTTTGATGGAAGGAAACTCCGACCCGTACAAAACCTAAGGATGATTAGAATGGTTTTATAATCGAGGCATTAGGTCATGAATAAGATTCTTCCCTAGAATTAGAAGATGAAATTCTGAATATTATTTGAGATACTTGACAGCATGATGATTTGATCATATAGTATCACATACGTACTAGTAATAAAGACCTAATCAAGGGTAGACCTTTACAATGAAGCAGAGAAATAAAAATGATGTAAATGGTGAAAAGTCATATGATGATAGATATAAATGAAATATACATTATTTTCTTACATCCTTTTTATTTCTTAGAACATTTCCATATGTGGACAATTAGAATAACCTATGTTCAACGATTAGACACTACACTTAAAATTTGTGTCACCCGATTAAGATAAGTGAAAACTTAGGAGTTAAGTTTTCTTTTGATGTAAACTTTATGAATTTCGAAGATGAAATTCTATTAAGAGGGGAGGAATGTAGCGCCTCAGATTATAAGACAAAAAATATAACTTTTTAAAATAGAAATTTAAGACCTAATAATAAGACAAAAGAATATATGAATATTTACAAAGATAAATATTCGTTAATATTTAATGTGACTATTTATAGGATTAAATATTCATTAATATTTGAGGTATATTTATAGTTCTAAATTGATTAGATTAGATTATGGGACCTTAAGCTCTAAATCAAAATTAAAATAACTAACCTGCCAAGTGGGGGATCGATCCCCATGGATGGGAGATCAATCGACACGACGATCGATTCCCATAGGCAAACACTCGATCAACACAGTGCTCGATCACCATAGTTCTACAGAGTGCATATTCCATCTCACCGAACACCTGTCTCTGTTTTGGTAATAATATCTTCAACTTGCTGCCCACGTTTGATTCTCAGCCATTAGATGCGATCAAAACAAAGCTGTCCCAGCCATCCAAATTAGTATATAAGGAGATTCACCCCACCCCCCTCTCTCGGTTTCATGCCAACTCTCTCTTCTTCCTTCTTCTTTCTCTACAACTCTCTTCTCTCTATTTCTCTCTTTGCAGGAAGAAGGAAGCAAGCAGCAGCCTTTGTTCTCTTGCTCTCTTTTATTCTCTTAAACTCCAGTAGCCTATATTATTCTTAAGAAGCAAGAAAATCTCTCCCTCTCTCTATCTCGGCAAGCCAAGAAACAGCAACCTCTCTATTCTCTTATTTCTGTTCGGCCACCTGCTGTTTTCTAGCAGCTTTTCCTTTCTTTGGTAACAGAAAAAGAATCCCCTCTCCCTCTGTTCTTCCCATGATCAGTAGCAATAGTGGGTTTATTACAGAAAAACAAAAGAAGAAAGAACACTCTTTCTTCCTTAAACTCTCTCTCAAGTTCTCTTTGTTTTTCTTTCCCACACAGGTTGCACTCTCTTTAGCAGAAAATGCCAAAGTTCTCTCTCTGTCTTCAGCAGCAAATTAAAGAAAAGGTGGAAAGCCCTCTCTAAAACTCTCTCTCTCTCTCTCTCTCTCTCTCAGTGGAAGGCAGAAGTCTCAAGTATCTTTTCTAGATATTTCAGGACTTCTTAAAAAGCTTTGGTATATTATGAGTTATTAGATTATCTAATGTTTTAGTGCTATGTTCAAACAGGATTTTTAAAGTGACGTATTTGATTTAAAAAATACGTTGTTATGATGCCTGAGAAAAAATGCGATATTTTACAAAAACGTCGTTGCGCTGCCCAAAATTTTAAAAGGTTTTTATAAAAAGCGTCGTTACTCTGCTCAATTTTATAAAGAATAAAATAAGAATAATTTTATGATGAGATCAATAGGCCGTTATCGTGTTTTATAAAATACTATAACTATTAATTATATTAATAGAACTGTTATATCTATTTTTATAGAAAGGATATTATACTTTTAGCATATTAATGTTATTATGATGTCTGTTTCGATGTATAGATATTTAAGGCAATAAATAATTAAATGTCGTAAATAATGCCCATGTAAAAATATGTGATTATGCAACCGGCCTATTTTATATGTCGTCACAATGTTTAAGCAATATTAGAAAATTAAGTTAAGTTCGTTTAGAAGTCAGGAACAATAATAATGTTAAAATAGGTTTTAATGATTTGTGATCACATGTACACAATTGTGTTGCAGTGATCATTTGTGTGAGTATTCCCATAAAACAGAAAAGAATGGTAAGTATACTTACTGAGAGTGGTGCTTGTTTCTTTAATGTCAGGATTACGAGTTGAAGTGTATGTGTGTAAATGATGCCGGCTATGTTGAATGTGAACGCCTTATCATGTGTAGTCTTTTCATATGCTGACTTCCATAATACATTGATTATAGATGTGTTGAATTGTATATGTATGAATGGAACATTGCATATTATGCATGCTGTTGTGAATAATGGATTTGTAACAAATGATAAGACCAGAGAGGGTTAGAGGCCCCGCCCACAACATTTATAAATAATATGACCGTATCATGGGTTAGAAGCCCACGGCATCTCTAAATATCAAGACCGTATCATGGGTTAGAGGCCCACGGCATCTCTAAACCTATTGGTATGGTTTGCATATTAGGAAGCATATTGATATGGTTTGCACATTAGGAAGCATACTGATATGATTTGCATATTAGGTGTAACGACCCGCCTTTTACAAAAAGTCGTAAGTTAAAATTTTGATTTTCACGTATCGTTATGACATCATCAATGACGTCATCAGAGTATAAATTAGCAGTGGAATATATTTTTCTTTTAAAAACTTAAGAATTGACACAATCACACTTTGAGCTGACTAAAATACTTCAATAAATAAGCGTAACTTGTCTTTACATATTAAATACATTAAAAGCAGTAAACATATGTGCCACATGCGGCACTTAATAAATACGCAGTTATTATTCATCTACATAATATAAACTATTACATATCAACTGAAAATCCAGGGCCATTAAATCCCCGTTCGTTTAAGCGGCTAATTATTGGAGGACAAACTCCCTTACCATGTCTTATTAACTTTTCCGCACTAGTAGTCAAAGTAGCATACTTAGTACATTGGTCATCTAGACAACCAAATACATTGACCATCCTGACAGTCAATTAAGTAGCCATAACTTGCCTAGCACATTGACCATCCCAATAACCAACTTGTACTTAATATTGTTTTTCGCACAATCGGTATGCCTGTCCATTGGTCATCCCAACAACCAACTTGTTATTAACCTGCATTAGAATTATTAACAATATGCAATATACTATCTCTATGCATACAATTAAATAACGCAGAAATCATCACATTATCAAAGCATAATCACTCTGTAAGTATTTTAGAAATACTTACAGTTCTTCCCTGCTACAGAAAAGTGTTCATAGATAAATGTTCGCTGCAATATAATTATATCCAAATAATAGTGAATTAGTATAATTCACCAAACACTTAATTTAACCCTATACCTATCTATAATTTCTTAATCCTATTATTATTTTGACGTAGTAACGGCATATAAAATCAATTCATTATAATGACATATATTTAATACGGGCATTATAACAACATTTATTAAAATGATCAAAATGCCCTTTTCTATCAAAATTAAGAAAAATACCATTTTTACATAAAATGATTCTTTTTACTCAGGCATCACAACGGCATGATTTATACTTCTAACACTCCGCTTTGAAATCCCTTATTTTAAAACATAACTTATACTATCAAAGGATAGGAATCTTATCCAAAATATCTAAAATATCTTTTTACGATATTTGGTAAAATATCTCAAAATATCTACTGTAAATATCTCAAAATATCTTTTGGGATATTTTGCAAAATATCTCAAAATATCTTTTAAGATATTTTGTAAAACTTACTAAAAACAATATTCCTTTTCCAACAAAATATATATACTTTTTCTCTTAAAAATACCTTTATACATATATTTCATTTATCAAACACCCACTCACCACACCATAAAACCCACACACACAGCACACACATATTCCATTCTTCCATCATCTTCCTTTCCTCTACTCATTATGTTAGTGAAACTAAAACACCAAGCCTTGCAAGTGCAACAAAAACACAAAGCTAAGGAGACGAAGAAAATGGAGAGAAAGAAACTTACCAAAGAGAAGATTCTTCCTTGTTTTTGCATCTACCTTTTGAGAGAGGTAAAACCAGAGAAGAAGAGGGAAGAGAAGAGCTTCTAATCTCCTTGATGCAACCAAAAACCGGAAAAGAAAGAGATCAAACAAAAAAAGGAAGAAGGAGAGAGCAACAGTGAGAGTTTGGAGAATTTTGA
>NC_084889.1:21993260-22023260 GCF_958979055.1 Alnus glutinosa
TGCTGCAAGGATGTGGATCTCGACAACAAAATCCTGCCCAAGCGCGAGTATATTCACTTACCCCTGGTGGTGCTGTAGAAGAGGAAGAATATACAGATGTGGTGGTAGGTACCATTTCTAAAATAGATAGCATTAGGCATACTACTTAATTTAGGAATTTCTCGTTCATTCATTTGCGCCAATTCCATGAAATTCTTAAAGTACTTAACTGTTGAGATAGAATATAGTTGTAGCTACTTTCGAAGAAGATAAAGTAGCATAGAAAGATGCCCCATAATATTTAAGGTTTAATCGATGGCGGTTAAACTGGATCAATATTAAAAATTTAATTACTTACTTCTTGAGGATGATAGAGTTTATAATGAAACAAGGAAAAGATCATGGTACCATATAAGGTTAGTACCCATACATACCTTAGTCGATAAGTCGAACCCATAAAATAGATCATGGTACTATATAAGAGTTATACCTAGATAAAGAAAATTTGTTCCTAAATCAAACAACAAGAATGAGGTAACTAATTTATGGTATTAATATTGGATATTTATGTTTCGCCATACCTATGAATTGTTTCATTATGGATTTCTAGAAATTGGGTTTTAGATTAACGACTAAACTATGTTTGAGGTTGAATCAGGAAAAATAGACGAATATAATGGAAAATAGGAATAATGTCTAAATTATAGACTGAGATCAGTAGAACAATTTGAATGTAGGATTTAAAAATATTATTTTCTTACGCCCTTTTTGAGGGAAAGGGAAAACAAAGATTGTTTAGTAGGACTTGATGTTAAACTTTGAATCCAATTAATGATATCATGAATTTAAAAGATAGTTGTGATTGTATAGACCAGAGTGCCTACCATATAATGCAGATATGAGTTAAAGGTAAATTTCGAGGAACTGTCATCCTAACCTAACTTGGACTAGGAAACGTAAGGCTCCTTATATGGAAATACCTTACATTGAAATATAAAGACTAACCTAACTTGGACTAGGAGATGTAAGACTCCTTATTTATATGGAAATAAATGCATAGACAAATACTACTCCTAGTCAATCACCTAGAGAGATAAGCAGAGATTTGGGGACCATAGTGCTAATTCAATAAGGACCACCATAACATTTCTTCCCCCTTAAAAACGAAGTTTGGAACGCGAGAAAGGAAGCTAGTCTAAACTCCAATGGAATAAAGCTTTATGTTTTTACATTCATTTTGATATAAATCCCTGAAAGGACAACTTTGGTGCATTAAATAAAATCCAATTAACCTAGCATCACATTATTAGCTGAATCGTTAATTAATTTATTAAATTTGAGATTTAATAGATAATAAAGTTAATGACGGACATTAGTTAGTAGATTAATTTCCCTTAAATCACATTGCATGCGAGGATATATTTATGGCCATGGCTTTTTTATTTGAAGACCAATTCTCTACACTTTTTTCAAAGAAACCGGGAAGCCAAATATTTGTACAAAGAGATATGCTATTTCATATTATCTTGTCTTTCTTTTATCCTTCTATGATGTCGTGAATTTACAATGCACCTTTAGATCAATCTTGAATAACAAATAAATGAAAATTCAATGGAGAATTTACAATGCCACATCAGCCAAGAAAATTGGGAGAAGGATGCATGGGAGACTACCTAATTGCTTATTAGTAAATAACAATTAAGACATTAAATGAGACCTAAACTCTAGGACCTATTTACTACCCGCCCACTTTGGTCTTTCATCAAGCTTTTATTTTGTGCTTTTAATGCCTTAAATGGTAGACAAATTCTAAAGAAAAGAAATGAAAAGTCACATTCTTTTATTTTAGACTGAAATTTTTCACTCCCCTTCACTACATTTCATTAGAATGGCTTTGTTCTTTAACCAATTATTTATTTCTATACTAGCATTGAATTCTAAAAGAAGATAAGAAAGAGAGAGAGAGAGAGAGAGAGAGAGACGTACACATACACCTAGCCATGATTGTGTGTTTTTTCACAAGCCATGCGTAAACCAATGCCACATTTGCAATATTTGAGTAGTGGGTTTTAATTGAATGTATAGGAAACTATTACACACCCTTCAATTTAGTTTTAATTGAATGGTTATTACATTTGTTTGGGAAGTTAACTAAACTTGAAATGGAAATTGGAAAGTCGCATTTTTCACGCCCTTGAGTTAAATACAACAACTATCATACCATTCGTAGCCTACTTTCTCTAGCAACATTTGTTCAAATTTTCTTCCACGAATTCATCCAAGTCAAGGCACAAGTTGATTGTTGTCATGATTTTCAAGGAACAATTGGTTTATTAGCAAACAAGGTAAGTGGCTTAGTCAATGGAATTTTATAAAATTGTTTATATTTTTCGTTAAATATCATTTTGAGAATCTTGTGCATGAATTTAAATTCTTTTTTTGAATTGGCGGATATTTCTTTTATTCATTACAGAAATTTACAAGCACTTGGTTAATGCATTGCTTAATTTGTATTTTTATGGGAAATTGTTTTATTTTTATTTGGAAGATTGGACATTATCCAAGTTTAACGAGAATATAATTTATCAATATTCTTGATGGATTTTTACATGGGAAGTTAAACCTGTGAATAACTGATGTCATAGTGGCATATTTGATGTCTTGGTGGCATAACGGTGATTCCCATATCATGTGACCTTGGATAAATTTCTGCAAAAATATTCTTTTATGGGAATTTTTTCTGGTCACAATATTTTGGAACAACAATGTTTGCTGCACAATATTTGTACAAACTTTGTACAACAAGGTTGATGTGTCCAGTATTTTCCTTTTTTAAAAAAAAAAATAAAAAATAAAAAATGCTGGACACATCAACTTTGTTATGCAAAGTGTGTACAAATGTTTTGCAGCAAATGGTAGTCGACTCGACTATGTGGATTTTAAATTTAAAAGTTTTACTTCTCACAATAGTACGAATCAGTTGTACTATAGAAGGGTTATCAAACCACCAGGATTAGGGGATTGTTTTGCGTAACGGAATATCTAAGATGTATCTAACTTAACCTTGAAAAAGAAAAGATAAGGGTTGTAGAACTGAAGCTACAACAAGTAAATTGATGAACAATGAACAATGAAACAAATGAAAAGTAAACTTAGGGTATTGATCTTTATCTAATCCGCATACCAATGGAAAGCTTAACGACTCATGTGGATCTTCTTAACATGTATGATATGAGCGCGTAGTGGGTGTCAACCATACGACGACCTCCACATGAAATTACTTAAAACTAAGCAAACATGATTTATGAATACCATACTAAAGACATATGATAAGATATCTCAATTTCACACCAATCACTGCAAGTAAAGATTAAACTATAATTGAAAAGCGTTTTAAACTATGAAAGGTGTGGAGTGATCGATGTTCCCTGGCATACCCTATAAAACGACTCTAATAAATAAACATTCATCATGTCAAATGGCATCATTGCATAGACATCGTTCCCTCAATCACAGAAATTGGGAACGTCGATTTTACTCAAGAAATCTCTTAAACAAGAATAACTCTTTTTCAAGAACAAATATGGATTGGAATATTAAAAACAAAACAAAACCATTTACAATTGTAACAACAAGGGTTCTGCAATCCTCAAGTATACACAATCATCATACATCTCAAGAAAAACCTAAGAACGTTAAGAACAATCCATGGTTTTTGGAAAAGATTTGATCAAATAAGAACGGGCTTAGCTACACATGATAAAACTAAATCTAAGCATTAAATCTATCAAACCAGTAATGAAGAACAAAACTATATTAAAGGTTAGAGAATTCGGATTACAAAAAAAGAAAATAAAAGGAAATACAAACTAAGCTATAAATGAAAAGACAATAAGAAAAACAAAGAAAACGAGCTCTCTAGATTTTGACCCAAAGAGTTGCATCAAAGGAAACTAAAAGGCGCGGAAATTTAATCTAAGATGCACTTGGAAAATCAAACCCAATAAATTCATGCCTAAACCCTAATCTATCATCTCATATTTATAGAAATTTTAATCTAACAAACTATATATTATCAAGGATCAATTTTTGGCCACACAAAATAGATGTCGACATCCTCTATCAACCGCATCTCTTGCATTTGAATTTTGAATCGCATAAAGATTGGGTTATCTGCAGCTTTATCCGTAAGATTTGAAATCACTCGATCGACCCTCGAAGTCGCTCGATCGATTTTGCTGTTACCCTGAGTCGCTCGATCGCATGTCGCATGATCGATTTTTCATTGACTGGTGAATTTCGATCGATCAATTATAAAGTCGATTGATCGATTTGCCTTGGCTGAACCAATTAGCAGGAGAAAAGTTAAACTCTAGAAATGATAGAAATCATCCTTGATGTATTTTTAGGTCTAAGTCGGATGTTTTGAATTAGTTTTTCATTAAGACCTGAAAATAAGACAAAACACAAAAGCACAACAAAACATTATATTTACAACACAAACTAGGTATAACATATGTGAATTAAGGGGTCTTGAATAGAATATTTCAAGACTTATCATCAAACATTACTCATTTTAGAATATGAAACATTATTTTGTTTTAAACTTGCAATTCCCCTAACCCCATTATCTATGCTACTTACTAGGCGTCAACTCATCCTAATCACATATATAATTACATGTTTGAATATTTATTTAATGCTATATATTTTTTCTTGGCAGGCATAGGAGTCTAGCACTCCTCCGACCCGTGCACAGTTATTTGGTAAAACACACAAAAGGAAGGATGGAAGCTACCCCAACGAAATAACGCGAGAGAGATGTGTATGCTACTCATATTTCTATTTTTTTTGAACTTTTCTTTATTATCTCTTTACAATTGATGTGGTGTTTGGCATCATTAATTTAATACAACATACATGAATTAATGGAGAGGCTAGCACCCACT
Source organism: Alnus glutinosa (assembly GCF_958979055.1). Lineage (NCBI taxonomy): Eukaryota > Viridiplantae > Streptophyta > Magnoliopsida > Fagales > Betulaceae > Alnus > Alnus glutinosa. The sequence continues at coordinate 21,998,189 of NC_084889.1, forward strand.
GACCCCGCCGCATCGTCAAGCGTGACTGAGGGGATAGCGCAATGGCTTCCTCATGATGCGTATTCCCAAGGGTTTGGGAATAAGCCCGAGTACTCGAGTAGGGTTAGAGGGGTTGGCAAGAATGTAAGGCCTGTCTTGGGGACCACACACACGTACTATACCTCGACACAGGCATGATCATAGATTTCTAGGCCCTCCACCACGTCGTCGCAGGAAGAAGTAAACCGAGCAGTCAACCTCACCCTCTTACTTGAGGCTCACGTTTCTGAGCTCCAGTCTATGATAGAAGGATCGGCTCAATACTGAGATCGCAAGGCGGCAGAGGATTGGCTCAATAATGAGATCTCAAGGTGGGAGGATGCGTGGGCAAGAGAGAAGGCTGAGTGGGAGTCTCGTTGGAGCAGCTTGATGTCGATGATGACCCTGTCCACATCCGCACCCGCAGCCTCTCAGGATACTCTCGTGCCTGTCATAGGTGATGCACCTCTCCAGCTTGTGGGATCGTCTGTGGGTAGTGCTCTCGGTATTATACATGATGATGTTTGTTTACAATCCACACGCTGCTCAATGCAATATTTCTTGACATTATTTTATCATATTGTTTGCTAACTTTATTTGTTTTATCATTTGTAGGTGCTACAGTTCAAGCTGATGCGGTTCAAGACCATGGAGCTGGCAATATTTCTTGACATGATTTTATCATATTGTTACTGTTATTGTAGATATGCTTTTTTAGATATGCTTTTTCCTATAGTAGCTTGTGTTTTGATTTTCAAAGGTTGTGCTAGATGATGAACGACGAAAATGTATCAACAGCGAAATATAAATATGGGAGAGCAAATAATTTAAAATCATGTTTTGGTTTAAATTTTAACAACATAAACACTATATATATATATTATACTATAACCATTATATTATATATAAACCCTATATAGCACAAATGCATAAAATATATATTATGTTACTGATACATAGGGTATATTAGCTTAAAATATATGGTTAACTAAGGAGGTGATAATGGTGCGTTTGGATTTTTCGAGTTTTAAAATCTGAATTCAATTCTTATTTGGTGCGCGAATTTCGAGGTTTGACTTTGTGAGATAAAATTAGAAAAAGTTGAATAAAATATGATTTGTTTTTAAAAAAAGCAAACACTGTAGCAAGTAGAAAACATTTTCTACTTGCATCCAAACAGACCAATAGGGTTAGAAATTTTGAATTTTGACAATTGGAAACAATGGTGACATGCAAAATGCCCAAGTTACTAAATTAACTATATAGTAACGGGTAGATTTATCACGTTACTATATAGTAATGTGTATATATAGCACGTTACTATATAGTAACTTGTAAATATAGCACGTTACTATATAGTAACGTGTAAATATAACACGTTACTATATAGTAATGTGGAAATATCGTACATTACTATAATTGTGACGTGTAAGGTCTCCACATCACTAATTTAGTAACATACATTCTACAACGCGTTAGTATTATTTTGAATTTATGTATATATATGTTAGTAACGTGCTAAATTTTGCACGTTACGAAAGTATTTAGTAACGTGCAAATTTTTATAACGTTACTAATTTTAGTGACGTGCTAGTTTCTGCACATTAGTAATTGCTGGTTTTTTTGTAGTGTTATTTCTTTTAAATTTTCAGAATAAATAGGTGGTTCCTCAATTGTGTATGCTATAAATAAGAACCTTTGTATTGTAAACATCGTTCAAGTTAATGAGAGCACAATGTATCCCTTAGGCCGGCAATTCACTGTGTTGAACGTAGACGTCTTATACCAAACCACAACAAAATTCCTTAGCTCTTGCTTCCCTTTGCCTTTCTATATTTATATTCCCCTTAAATCACCATATATGATGATTTTCTAACACAAAATGGTTATATCACATTGTAGTAAGGCAAATCAAAATCTTAAAAAAACATGATTAGGGCTTCAATCGAGCCCCAAGAAGAGTAATTAACTACAACTAATTTGGACTAAGAGTATTTATAGCCAGAAAAATAAATAAATGAAGAAAGAAAAACCAAAACCCATCTTGATCTAGCCTCCGATTCCTCTCCCAAAGCTTGTGTGTTTTTTATAAAACACAAGCAATCTAGTCGATTATCACTATATGTAATGTCCAAGACATTAATTAGATGTTTAAAATACAAATCGGATGAAACAAATAGTTAGAGTTAGTAAAATGGCAAGAAAACACTCAAAATCAAGTTTCTGGGTGTCATGTCCAAATAGGCATCGGACGGGGTCCAGACGGGAGTAGCAGAAAGCCCAAATGGACATACTGACTTTTGTCTCCGGACAGCCAAGGCAGTAATCCCCTTATGCGACTCAGAACACGCGTGTCCGGATGGGCACTTATCGTGTTCGGACACCACGCAATATAAACTGAAAAATGGGTCTTTTTGGCTCATTTTATGGTTCTACTTGCCCCTCACTCATTGTCTCACTAGGGTTTTCACTTTAAACCCACATTTTTTGAAGATCCAAAACCCATAACTAAAATCTAACACCGAGAATGTGATCTACACGAAGAGATCTGTGTTTTGATCGATTGGTTTGAGGTAATTTTGAAATCTCTATTCTCTCTAGATTTTGGGCTAATCCTTGAGAGATTGAGCTTGGTCTTCTTATATTCTTTAGGTTTTACACATTTGGAACTTCCTAAACATTCCCTAAGCTTCAGGTCGTGTTTGGGTGGATTTTGGTAAGTTTTCCAAAATCTTAGTTTTTGGTTTTTGGTTTATAGTGTAATTTTATGTGTCTAACCCTATGATTGTCTTATGGGATAGTGTTGTTTTGGGTTAGATTGTCAAATGGAACCCTAGAATTCTAAGGGTTTTCCATGGGTCTAGCTCTTAATCATTTTTAAAGGCTAAGCATGAGTCTAGAGTTAGAAAAATGCTAATGTATTGTGCAATTTGGTAATGCAGCGATACATTGCATGGCTTTGGTTGAAGATTATCCATTAAGCCGAAATTCTCGTAGACAAAGTGAGTATCTTACTTACTGAGAACTTGAAGTACTGTTATGATTAGAATATTATATGATAGTTTATTGAGCCAGTGTTATTTTTGGATGAATATATGTGCTTCCGCTTAATTTCAATATCTTGAAGTATGATGAAAAATACTATAGAAATGTTTTATGTGTTGTGAAAGATGGTTATGAAATGAAATTGAGATATGATTATGAAGTAATGTTTGAAGAATATTGTATTGAGTTGAGATTTCATGATGTATTGGAAAGAATATGGAAAGAACATGATGTTGATTGAACATGATATAATTTGGAAGTGATATAGCACAAACACAAAGCACGGATAGTGTTGGAGCACTAGCATAATGAAATCATGTACGATGAACGAGCCCTGGGGTTGTAGCCTTATGGGTGGAATCAGTAGGTTTCAGATAGTTTGAGCTCTTGGCCTCAGACTCGGTATGTCTAGAGAGTTGTAGCTCCTAGCAATAGTGAACGAGCCCTGGGGTTGTAGCCTCATGGGTGGAACAAGTATAAGTCCAGAAAGTTGTAGTTCGGCATCATAAACAAAGAGCATGCATAGCGTAGTGATGTTTGATTTGATTTGGATATGGGTTGTGTACTAGACGTATTAGTATGCATATGTTTCCTGGTATGGGACGGGAAGCATACGTACAATGGTATTCGACTAGTTTTTATTGCATTCTATGAAATGGCATGTATTTGGAATGTGTATTACATGAATTTTCCAAAGGTCGGGAATGTCATGTATGCATGCGCAACCGAGTAATGATGTTAAGTAGATTTCATGAGATGGCATTTGTTTGGAGTGCTTGTAATCCATTAGTTCCCCAAAGGTTTGGAGCTTCATGTATGTAACGCCCCGCTTTTACAAAAAGCGTAAGTGAAAATTTTTGAATTTCCACGTGACATTACTAACTTATCAGAGGTAAATGTTGGCAACGAAATATATGTAAATGTAATATAGATTTGGGAATAGATTGACACCTCAGAGCTACTACTGAAATACCTCAAAATATATATATTAAGTCAGTAAGTATAATGATACAAACAGTGATAACAACTATGCCTCACAGGGCAAGATAGTCATACAAGCCAAATATTTACATATAACTGGAGAACTATAAGTAATGTCTTAAGTTAGGTAGGGTGAACTACAGCAGGGTAGTCCCAAAAAGAGAGGCTGTCTAGCCTTACAAAAAGTTGAATCAGGAACCATTTATGGGTCGGGGTAGTCCTGATATTCCTCTTCTTCACAGCCTGAATCATTACACAGTACAGAGAGAAGACAACAACATAGAATACTAAAGTGAGTCCACTGTTTCCAATAATAATATGAATGCTGATTTATTTAATTAATGCAACATAATGCAATGGCCACATAATCACATGTATATACAAAATATAATCTATGATCGCGAATCATAGACATAAAATGAACATAAATGTAATCATAAAGCAATGACAGTATTAAGTGTAGAGTTTTAGGTATTTCCCTTTTTCCACTACTCTGTTGGCCTTGGCACGGTTAGCGTGTTATTTGAATCCTTGGTTTCCTCACTTAACTTTTAATTATATTCTTTGGGAGCCTTGGCTCCTGGAAACCTTGGTTTCCCTAGTGACCTTGGTACACCAGTTTTTTTGTATTTATTATTCTTTTCAGGTACCTCCTCATTCACTGAGAACCTTGGAACTCATGTGAAGCCTCGCGTACCCACTGTGGATCTTGATCCACAGCTTCTTATTAGACAAGTTATTAAAAATAATAAAATATGCAAAACCACATGCGCAAACAAGTAAATAAAGCAGAAATCATAACATTATAGGAAAGGTCAACCAGCTTCGTCCTCAGTAAGTATAGAGATACTTACTAGTTTCTGCTCCAAAAATCTTTCTCTACAACTGCATAATTTCAATCATGTAGTAATACTAAATTAGTGAAAAGCTGCTACGAATATGTTTACTATACTTATCCTTAAAGTATTATTTTAACGACCGTTCCAACACTTCCGTTTTTGGTTTTCTAAATCAAGATATTGAATGCCATCTTAGATTATTGAATAATGAAACTAAAACATCCTATTTCATTAGCCATTAATTCCAACTAGTATATTGATATATGACTCCCACACATACCTATATATATATTATGTACACCTTGTAGCCAAAATAATCCTTTCTACACACACACATATTAGCCATATACCCATATACACTCACTCACTATGTTTATACTTTAATATTCTCATCCATGCAGGGAATTCCAGCCTACATCTCACACACAACTCACTTCACACACAAAATATTAAAGCAAAGCTACTATCTTGCTTATTTAAAACTTCATAGGAGTAATTCTCTCATTAGAAGAGGAGAAACAACCCATGATCCTAGGGAACAAATACTGAATTTCAGAGAGTGAAAAGGAAGATTTACTTACCGAAATTCGTACCCAACAGATTGGATAAAAGGAAGGGATCTGATTCCAAAACAGAGTGCTTAAAAGAGTTGGAAGTTGCTGGATTTTTTTTTTTTTTGAGCTAGAATCAGAAAGGGATTTTAGGTGTTGGTTTCTGGTATTTTGTTGAGAAACAATAGGAGATTTAAGGCTTCATTTCTGGCTCATAAGTGCTGGTTTTCATAGGAGAGTGAGAGAATTTTTTCCATGGAAGATCCAACACTAAAACAGTGAAGGGAAGGGAAGCTTACGTGAGTGGTATGGGGAGAGCTTTGGCTGATTTTTGATGTCCCATGCATGCTATATATAATAACTTTGAATGGTTGAGGTCAAGCCAGCACAATCACTTCCAATGGTCGGATTTTTGACAGCAAGAGAGAGAGATATCCATGCAAGATCATACAATATCTAATATTAGATTTTTTTTCCATATCTAATGTCATAATTAAACTGTACTACCATATCTAGTTCAATTTCAACCAAACTAAGCTAAGTTAGGCTAACTGAATGGGTTTCAATCATTTGGAGTCGTCCACAAGTAATGGGTTAAAAATCAAAGGTAGAAAATCACTCTCTGCTGTTTACCCGTAAGCTGCATCGCACTGGATAAAATCGCTCGATCTAACATTAGTCGATCGATCGACATCGACCCATAATCTTTCGATCGACCAGAAAGTCGCTCGATCGATTTTACATTACTCCCAAAGTCGCTCGATCGACATTAGAATCGCTCGATCGATTTTAACTTTATTGATCCATTTCTCTACATGCATAAATATATAATTTTATTACACTAATAGTAATTCTTAAGCCTTGTACTTATGCAAGCACATATTTAATAACCTAAGTATGGTGTCTTTCCCGGGCATTACAACGTATTCATGTACGATCGAAGTATGACATTGAATGAATTGGTTGTGATGTTGTAGATTTGGAGTGCATGTATATTGGAATTCCCCAAAGGTCTGGAATATCCTATATGCACGTGCGGCCGAGATATGATGATGTGTGATTCATGATGATGTAAGGTTTTGGAATGTACATATGCAAGAATTCCCCAAAGGTACAGAAGGAATGCATGTGTATATAGCTAAGATATTACGTCAAATGTTCTCTTGTGTTACCATGTTTGGGAGTGTGCGTATATTGGGATTCTCCAAAAGTATGGATTACTCATATGCGCATAAGGCCTAGATCTTGTGTCAATTATATCTTAGATACTCTTGTATGCCTGCATTTTCCCCAAATGTGCGAAAAGCTTGCATACCGGAATATCTGAGTCACACGGCTTATATATATATGAGTTGATTAGTGAACCAATTACCATGGTTTACCTTATCGGATAAAAAAACTTTTTCCAAAACCTATCATTCCACAACTAGCCGTTATTGTAAACATATGGTAGAAATGTAAAGATTGGCTCATTGTGAAAACAAGTGCGTATTATACTCTTGAGTTGGTGAACTTATACTTTCACCTGTACGGACGTGGCTAACACCACGACCAAATAGATGATGTTCCTTTGGCTGCAGGTACCGTAGATGTCGACAACGACCCTGTGGTAAACTAGTTGGGATACTACGACTAAAGCTCGTTGCTCGGGTTGTTTATATGTTGGACTTGGATGGTCCCTTTTTTTGTATATTTTGTATATGGCTAGTGTCTTCTGTGACACATGTATTTGTTTAGCCATTCTTTTGTTGCATAGTTAATGTTTTGGACTAAGCCTTAAAAAGATAGACTATTAAATGGCTCTGTTGATTAACTTATGTTAGTTTATTAGAGTTGAATTCCGCTGTTTAGATTTGTATTCCGCTACATAGTATTATACTCTGATATATTAGGTACAGCTTATGGGACTTGTGCTATAAGTTGGCTGAGTGACAAATAGTCACGCCACTGTGATGACTCATTTTATGTTTGTATAAAAATGTGTATATTGAAATTCTCAAAAGGTTCAGAAGACTCGTATGTGCAGAAATTCGAAACAGTGTCAAGTACTCTTACGCTTAGATATTCATGTATACCTGTATTTCCCCAAAGGTTTGAAAAGCTTGTATACGAGCATATTTGAGTCCCATGTTATATATGTAATGGGGTGTATGCTTTAGAATATTACCTTATGATTATAAATGTCATTGTTTACCTTATCAACTAACAAACATTATTAGGCAAATCATCAATCCACAAAGTAGCCGTTATTGTAAACATACAGTAAAAATAAAGGGATTGGCTCATTGTGAAAACCCAGGGAGTTTTATACTATTGTGTTGGTGAACTCATACTTTCACATATGCAAACGTAGCTACCACCACGATCGTGTAGATGTAGACGCTTTGGCTGCAGGTATCACTGATGTCGACGAAGACCTAGTGGCATTGTATTTGGGATACTATCACTGAGGTTCTTTGCATTTGGTCGTACATGAGTCAGACTCGGATAGTCCACCTTTTGTATAGAAATTTTGTATATGGCTTGTGTCGCATGTAACACTTATTTTGTATAGTCATTCTTTTTATGTAATTAATATTTGATTTATGCCTTAAACAGATAGATAGATGTATGGTTCTTATATTGTATTTACTTATCTTAGTTATGAAAGTTAGTTTCCACTACATTGTATTATCTTTTATATATCAAGCATATGTTATGAGATGTACTAGGTTGATGTTGGCTTAATGACTAATAGTCATGCCACTATGATGATTCCACTTTGTATTAAAAAAAAAAAAAAAGGGTCGTTGGTAGCGCGCCAAGCGGTTACGTGGATTTTAAATTTATAAGTTTACCACTCGCAATAGTACGTATCGATTGTACTATAGTAAGGGTGATCGAACCACAGAGATTATTGGTTGTTTTGCGTAACGGAATATTAAAGAGCGTATTTAACTTAACTTAAAGATAAAAATAAAAGTAAAGGTTGTAGATTTGAAGCTACAATAATAAAGTGAAGGAATGAAAGCGGAAAATGAAAACAAACTAAGAGAAAACTTAGGGTATTGATCTTGTCCAATCCTCAACCAATGAAATGCTTAAAGTCTATATGGATCTTCCTAACATACATGATATGAGCGCGTAATGGGCGTCAACCATTACGACGACCTCGACATGAAAACACTTTTGTTAAGACGTAGTTATAAAGCACCTAGTTTTACATTAATCAACTCCACGTAAAGATTAGTCTATAATTGAAAAACTTTTACACTACGAAAGGTGTGGAGTGATTAATGCTCCCTAGCTTACTACTCTACAACACATCCTAATAAGCATACACAATATATGAAAACCCTAGTTAGGCCACAACGATAAGGTATCTAGTTTTACACCGAACGCATCACGTAAAAGTTACACTATAATTGAAAAACGGTTTAAACTACCAAAGGTGTGAAACGACCGGTGTTCCCTAGTATACCCTATAAGGTGACTCTAATGAGAAAACATACATTATGTCAAAAAGCATCATTGCACAAGACATCATTCTCTTTCAAAAATGTTGATTTTACTCATGAATCCAAGAAAACTCATAGACAAGCATAACTCTTTTTCATGAATAAATGGATTGAAATATTGAAAACAAAACCTTTTAGCATGGGTTTTGCAATTCTCTAGCCTTACACAATCATCGAACATATTAAGAAAATCTCAAGAACATCAAGAACACTTCATGGTTTTTGGAGAGGATTTTGATCAAACCCTAAGAACTAATATAGCTAGACATGAAGTAAACTAATTTAAGCATAAAAATAACAAAGAAAAACGATCAAAATAAACTAAAAACAATATATTGAAAGTATGGAATTCGGATTACACAAAAGAAATAAAAAGCATTAAAATTAACTAAGAAGATACACTTGAGAAAATGGAAGTCCCAAGAAGATGCATGCCTATTACTCTCATCCATGCCTCATATATATAGAGGAGGAGATTTACAAAATAAAATCTAAAGAAGAGATAAGATAAGAGATAAGATAAGATAAGATAGGATAGGATAAGATAGGATATGATAGGATAGGATAGGATAGGATAAGATAAGATAGGATAGGATAGGATAGGATAAGAGATATTTGGAAATATCTAAGATATTTTTGAAATATCTGAAAATATCTAAAAATATATAAAAAAATATCTAAAAAATATCTAGGAAATATCTAGAAAATATCTAAGATATTTAAAATATCAAGGAAGAGTGACATGTCAACATTGTTCCAGATTATTCCGAAAATATCCAAATTCGATCGATCGATTATAAAGTCGATCAATTGCATTTCGCTCGATCGCATTCGTGGTTGCCCTATCTCTATCGATCGCATCTCGCACGATCGATTTTTCTTCGACTGATGATTCGATCGATCGATCTATTTGCCATAGCCGATTCTTCACTTTGCATGAGCATCTTTGAACTCTGGAAATGACCAAATCACCCTTGATATATTTTCAGGTCTAATTCAAGTTTTTTAAACTAGATTTCAACTAAGACCTGAAAATAAGACAAAACACAAAACTACAACAAAACGTTACATTTACAACACAAACTAGGCATAACAAATGTAAATTAAGGGGTCTTGAATAGAATAATTCAAGACTTATCAATCGTCGTAAATCACAAGTCATGTTGGAGCATAGGGTGTTGCGCCCCAAGTCCAAAGCAGTGCATAAGGCCTAATTAGACCTAATTTTACTCTTATTTGAAATATTTCATTTTCCAACTCTTTTCACCCAAGAACCAATTATTCATACCACCAAACCATTTGTAAACATTAATTAAAGCTATATAAAAACCAAACAAAACTTAATAATAAAACACACTTCCTCACTAAAATACTTTGTAATTGTCAAATATAATAAATCAGAAATCCCAATTTGTCACAAAGATATATTTCCCCAATAGTATAACCTGGGTCCAATATATTTAGAATCTATAACTCCAAGTCTCAAATTTCAAATAAACCAATAACTTGGAACAAAATATTGCTAGAGAAAGTAGGCTACGAATTGTATGATAGTTGTTGTATTTAACTCTATGGGCGTGAAAAATGTGACTTTCCCTTTCAAGTTTCCTTAACTTCCCAAACAAATGTAATAACTATTCAATTAAAACTAAACTAAAGGGTATGATAGTTGTTGTAGATTCCTATTCATTCAATTAAAGCCAACTACCCAAATATTGCAAATGTGTGTGATAGTTGTTTTATGCAGAGCTTGTGAAAAAACAGACAATCAGGACTAGGTGTGTACGTCTCTCTCTTTCTTATCTTTTTTTAGAATTAAATGCTAGAAATAAATAATTTGTTAAATAAATGCAGTGAAGGGGAGTGAAAAAGTTTGATTTAAAATAAAGGGTTAAAAACCTTTTTGGTACCTATGGTTAGAAAACTTTATTTTTTGGTACCTTAGTTTCAATTCGCAATGCAGATGGTACCTGAGTTTTGGGAATAGACAAATATGGTACCTCGGTCCATTTTTTAGTCCAAAATTTAATAGATTGCCACGTGTCTACTCTCAAGTGTTGACACGTGGCACAATGTAAAAAAAATAAAAAACAGAAAATAAAAATCTTTAAAAATTAATAAAAATAATTAAAAATAATAAAACTTAAAAGAAAAAAATACTAAAAACTTTTTAAAAATTGAAAAAAAAAATGAGGGGTGGCTCAGCCACCCTCTTGGCTAGTCTAGGGGGTGGTTCGGCAACCCCCAATGGCCAAAGAGGAAAAAAAAAAAACTTGTGAGGGTTTTGGCCCTTGGGGGTGGCCAAACTACCCCCGTGGCACATGGGGGTGGTTTGACCACCTTCATGGCACATGGGGGTGGTTCGGCCACCCCATGGCCAAAGAGAAAAAAGAAGGAAAAAAAAAATTAGAAGGTTTGGCTTTGGGGGTGGCTGAACAACCCCCAAGGGTAGGGCTGGCAAAACGGGTCACCCGACACGACCCGTTAAGACCAGCGACCCGTTTAGCATAGACATGAACACGACCCGTTTATGTTAATGGGTCGGGGCTCCAGACACGACACGAACACGATAATTTCATGGGTCACCCGACACGACCCGTTTAGCTTAAAAGTATGCTTTTTTTTTTTCCTTATTTTTTTTTAAAAAATATTTATTATTATTATTATAATAAGATTATAAGATGCTTCAAAGCATATTCCAAAGACTCAGTTGTAGCAAAGCCAATAAGATTAAATGACTGTATCCAAAAATCTTACTTTTATGCATGAATAGTGAAGAAAACAAAGAAAGGTCGCCTTCTTACGTAAAGGAGGATCAAGAAAATAAAACTTGAGAATATACATATCACAGAGGTTCAATGATTTCAAATAGAGAACACTGCCAGCAAGAGAAGATCGCTGTATTTCAGGAACTGTAACATCCAGGAAATCATTATGATAAGACATGGAAGGGTATAATCGATAGCATTTTCTAGGACGTGTTCTTCCAGCTCGGCCTGCCCGTTGATTAGCTTGCACTCTGCAAACATATGAATCCAATATTCATTATAATGATAAGCAATATATGCTAACGTAGCAATTGTTCAGCGAGCACAGAAACCATCAATGGGGATAACTACCATTAAGCTAGTAATCCTCTAGGCTTATATTATCACCAATTTATCCCTAAAAGTTACATCAGATCGTCATTCCCAATTTTTCCTTTTTATTTTTTTTTATATATATTTATATTTATATTTATATTTATAAATATATATTAAAAAAAAAAGGAAAAAAAAAAAGAAAGGTTAATCGTGTCTGGCGGGTCACCCACGGGTGACCCGCAACCCGACCCGCCAGACCGAGATAAACGGGTCATAAACGGGTCGACCAGACCGAGATAAATGGGTCATAAACGGTTCGACCCGTTTATGACCCAAACCCGCTAATTTCGTGTCGTGTTCGTGTCGGGATGTCGGGTCGTGTCAAAAATTGCCAACCCTACACAAGGGCCACGGGAGTGGCCGAACCACCCCCGTGGCCCATGGAGGTGTTTCGGCCACCCCCATGGCCAAACCCTCTAAAAGGAAAAATTAAAATAAAAAATAAAGAAAATAAAAGTAAAAAAAAAATAAAAATTAGAGAGTTTGGCCACCTACCTAAAATTTTTCTTACTCCTTGTGAATTTTTTTCAAATATTCTTGTTGCCTACCCTTAATCACTCATTATGAGGCAAATATTTTCAGGAGGATTGTAATGTCCTAGAAAATATTTAATGGGTTTATTAGGATAAAAATAAAAAATAAGTCTATTTGGTGTGTTTTTATTTTGATCCTATAGACTTGTAAATTGTAGTTAAGAAAATAAAATGTAAGAGAATATTTTAAGTTTAAATAGAATTTGGAATTTCAAAAGAAATTACAAAATAAATAATAAATAAATAAAAGAAGAGTAAATAATAAAAAAAAAGGGGAAAATATATATATATATATATATATATATATATATATATATATATATATATGTAAAAAATAGAGGAATAACGTGAGGCGCACATGCGCCTCACTTAAAGGGAAAACAGGAATGAGGCAGTACGGCAAGAAAAAAAAAAAAAAAAAAAAAGAGAACAGGGAGGAGTTCTCTTAAGCACTTTTATACAAAATTTGCGATCTACGAAGATCCAACGGTTGGATCTTCAATCTGTTTTCGGAAACGTGATCCTTGCACTCGGATCTACGTTCTTACTGATTGTTTTAAGGTAAAACACTAAACTCATGATTTTGTGATTTTTGGGTAAAATCCTAAATATGAGTTTAATCCTCTATATTCTTTAGGTATTTAAGCTTATTGGAGCTTACTTGAGGCTACCCAAACTTTGGGTTGAAGTTTGGTGAATTTGGGTAAGTTTTTCCTCAAGCCTTAATTTTTGGGTATTTAATATTTGTGAGATTTTAAGAGATTAACCCTTAGTAAATGCCATTGTGCTAAGAATATTGTTATTGGGGTTAAGTTTGGGAAAACCCTAATTTGATGGATTAGATAAATTTGAGGTTTTTAATTATTTAAAATTAGATTGTTAATTTATGGGCAATTCGTGGTGATGGTGAAGATTAACCCCAAATTAACCATGAGTTTTGTAGAAAAATAATTATTTGTGGGGTTAGGTTTTAATGTTGGTAATTTTAATAAATTGGGAGTTTTATTTATAAGCCTAGGAATATTGTTAAGTATGAGTTTAGGCAATTGATGGGTAAAATAGTCATTGGGCAATTCAAAGTGAAAATTAGTGTAACTATTGGATAGAAACTAAATAGATGCAATGTGTTATGTACAACGACACTTTGTGGATTGAGCCTAGGACTTGTTAACGTTGGTGTGCAAGCAGCCAAGTGATATTTTACTCACTGAGAAACTGTTATTTTTATACATTATAGAATTGCAAAATATATATGTTGTTTTATAAATCCGAACCAACTGTATGTTGAATATACCTGTTTTGCTTGATTTGAGTACTTTAGAGTATGTTCAAATATATCAATGATGTTATGAAATGATGTATGAATGAAATGTGTTGAATTTGATTTAGAGTGTTTTAATGTGAGTTGCTGTTGAGATTTAAATTATGCAAAGTAGAATGATGTAATTACATGTTGATTGGTTTAGTGAATTTGAAGAAAGTATGATTTGCAAAGAATAGGAGTATAGAGTTTGAATTGTAAAGTATAAAGCATGAGCATAAGAACAAAAGGAAGAGTAAGCCTCAAAGAATGAAAAGGAAGGAAAGTCTCACAAGGAATGAAAGGACAATCATGAGCATGCATATCATCGTTTAAATTGTGTTATGTTTTCATGATATACAATATTGTAGTTTTTATGCTAGACGTATTTGTATGCCTAAGAGTTTTACTGGCAAAGAACTTATGTATACTTCAATCGTCTAGTTGCATGATTTTAGAACATTGAGCTTGGATGAAGAAGAATATTGTCATGGTTCGGTATGAGTAATACAGTGTCCTAGGAGTAGGTAGATGAATTGTTGTGGCACATTAGTAAGAAGTGCTTGGATACCTGAGTTTTACTCTAGTAACCGCATGGACAACTATGTATTCAACATGAAGTTGTAATGCCCTAGGATTCGGTGTTAACCATATTCGAAAAATGATAGTAAGCTCGTACTGAAGAGCAAGATGGCATGTTTTAAGCTTAGTGTGCTTGGTTATGACGCTATTGGTTGCGATATCAGTGTGACTTGGGAGTAGGTAGATGAAATGTCGTGGTACATCAGTAAGAAGCGCTTGGATATCAGAGTTTTACTCTAGTAACCGCATGGACAACTATGTACCATAGACATGAAGTTGTAATGCCCTAAGGCACGTTGATATCACAGTTAATAACGTTAGATCACTGTGCATTTGATCTACCAACATAAAAGTATTATTGTTGGTGGGTTTATACGTGGTTGCGTCAAAGCCATTGGAACTTCTATGTATGGGTCCAACTACATAGTATGTTTTAAATATTTTTCTGATAGTCGATGTTTGCTATATCAGCTATGGGGGTTTTTCAAACAAAATTTTATAAATTGGTAGCTGTTATAGTGTACGCGAGACTAAAAAGAAAAGTTGGTTCATTGCGAAAACTCGATTAGTTTAATATCACTGAGGTCTCGGTATTATTACTGTGTTGCTAACAAGGCTTTCTGGAGCTGCCGGGGTTGCAGTTAGTGCTGACGGTGCATTTGTTCTCGTCTCAGAGCAGATAGGTCAAAGAATTCAGAGGTTTTGGATCAAAGGTCCTAAAAGAAATACGGCTGAAACTTTCATAACCTTCCAAGGAAGACCAAATAAAATCACAAGAACCGGATTGGGAGATTTTTTGGTGGCAGTGAATGTAATAACAAACCAATCTACCCAAGACGTTCTGCCCACCGTGGTAAGGATCAATGCATTTGGCACTGTTGTAAAAAGGGTGGCACTCGACAGGTAGTATCACCACACGGGAGTCACTGAAGTTATAGAACATCTTGGGGAATATTATATCGGGTCTCAATATGTGAATGTGACTTTTGTTGGTGTCTATGGCATCCTCTAAAGAGTTTTCAAATATTGGCATTTAATTTGCATGTATTGGCAACAGTACAGCTACTAATTAAATAAGAGTTGCACTTTCAATTTTATATCATGTGCATGCTTTTGTTTGTTTTATGCTCGATCAACTAGCTAGAAATGGCGTGAGTGCCAAACCTAGAACAGATATTAACCATGTATAATCATATAAGAAAATAAAATAAAAAATGTAGAAATAATCAGGAACTACTGTGTGTTAGAATATATATTTTTCATATTGCGTTGATCCACAAATATTCTCCACTTAGATTTGATTGTAGAGAGATTTGATTATCATACTTGTATTCACTCACCTACCACAATTTTCCTATAAGTATTCACTCACCTACCACAAAATTCTTAAGCTATTGCTTCTGTTTGCCTCTCCATATTTATATTCCCAATAAATTTCTAGAGCGCGATTCACAATGCGTTACGAGCCTGAGAAACAGACCTCATAACAGGACCTTGAACAAGAAAATTGGCAAGATGAGTCCTGTGAGACTTCTGGTAGCGCCCCAGATTTTAAAACATAAAATATAAAGTCTTAATATAGAAATTGAAGACCTAATAATAAGACAAAAAAAATATATGAATACTTACAAAGATAAATATTTGTTAATATTTAATGTGAATGTTTATAGGATTAAATATTCATTAATATTTAAGGCATATTTATAGTTCTAAATTGACTAGATTAGATTATGGGACCTTAAGCTATAAATCGAAATAGAAATAACCAACCTGTCGGGGATAAGGATTGAAACAATGTACATGGTTCATCTGTGTTGAAAATATGAGTGTAGTTGGTAGGAGCGGGTGTCCTAATACTAGGAGAAGCATATTGTACAAAAAAATTATTAAAATCATTAAACGGAAAATCCATGCTGCACTATCATTCTTTAACATGCAAATATCCCAAATAAAATATTAACATCATTTTTTTTTAATACAATAAAATAAGCAGAGAAAACAAATATTATAAAGTCAAAAATTACTTCTAACACAAAAGCACAAACAATAATACCAAAAATTAAAAACTCACAAACTGGATCAAAAATAAATTTTAGCAAAGTTTCAACTACTGATCTGCCGCGAGTGGTGCCCTTTGCGTTGGTGCGTTCAAGCACAATTCTGTGGATTGTCTCACCAAAGGCGCAAAAGAATGACAGGAACTCTTTCTTCTTCTTCTTCTTCTTCTTTTTTTTTTTTTTTTTTTTTTTTTTTTTTTTTTGGTTAGAACACAAAAAACAAAATAAAACCAAATTCAAAATTCAAAATCCTAAACTATAACTATTAGAAAGATAAAACCAATTTAGAAATAAATTGTTTTCAAAAATAAATCAAATCTCCGACAATGGCGCCAAAATATTTGTTGTGCAAATTTTATTAACTCACAAGTGCACAAATCATTTGCAATAAAGGGTTTGGCAAGTGAGAGGTCGATCCCACAAAGAATTGTGTTCTTCAAAACAATTTTGTATCTAAACTAATTAAATCCTAACCTAGTTCGGAAGGTTTTATTTTTATTTTTTTGCAATTAAAAGAAAACATAAATTAAATAAAGGAAAATAAATAGAAAGAAAAACACTAAAGTTTAGGAATCCACACTCACCGAATCATAACAACTACTCCCTGTTCATCAATATTAATTCGAAGTTGTCACAATTAAAATCTTATGTTTGTTTTACTATGCTTCAAACAGTTAATCAAAACTATCACATGTATCCATTCATTTACACAAAAGAAATCTGATTTCAATTAAATCATCAACTATATCCGTAAATCACAAGAAGATATCAAATATCCATCAAAAACATCAATTGTATTTGTAAAACAAATCACAAGGGATATCCAATTGTTTTATTAAAAAAAAAAAAAACTAAGCAATCAATTATGTGAAATTATCTCAAATCATCAAATGTATCCTTGAATCATAAAAGATATTAAAAAATCATTCCACAAATTGAAAAGAAGTAAAACAGTTGTAACATTAAAGCCAATAAAATAAGACAATAATGACTTACATGAAAGTACTGTTGTTCTTCATCGATAAGGCTTCATCCTCAACCTTAGTTAAGAATTTAGCTACACATGATTATGTAAAATAAAACCTAAACATAAAGAAAATATGTGAAATTTCGTTTCTGGTCTCTAGCCTCCTTTTCTTGAGGCTTAGCAGTCTATTTATAAGGAGTAAAATAACCCTAGAAGCCCTAGAGATCCCAGAAAATCGTACTTCAATCTCTAGTCAAATTACGAAGCAATCCTAGTACAAATCATAATAAGATTCGTCCAAATTTGTGTTCTTATATTACAAGACACTTTTGGCATAGCAGACTTCCAAATTAAGGAAATTTTATTTCACAATGATTTGTAGTAGCTTGAGTTAGCTTTCCAACGCTACTAGTTTCACCTTAATCCAACACTCAAACTGAAAAGTTATAGTCAAAATACTAAGACGTGTGCAAAATCTGAAATTTAATCCAATCTGATTTTGACTCCAATTAGATAAATTTTGATTTAATCATTTTATTGATTTGGTTAAACATAACCACATCATCTAGGCCTTCTCAAAGTGTTCTTTCTTCCAAACTTTGCATTTTTCACCTTAAAGCTGTCATTTTCCTTTAGCAACCTACAAAACACTAAAAACACAAATCTAACACAAAACATTAGATTAAGACATAGCTAAAGAATTAACTAATGTAAATTAAGGGGTTTAAATATGCAATATTTTGTACTCATCACCAACGTAACAGAGACATGGCTCACTGACATCGAGGTGCTATTCGACACTCTCAACTGTACTGACAAACAGAAGGTTCGTTATATTGGACTGAAGCTGATAGGAGAAGTCAGAAGATGGTGGACCTCAAAGAAGGTATTGCTTTCAGAACCCATAAAATAGATCATGGTACTATATAAGAGTTATACCTAGATAAAGAAAATTTGTTCCTAAATCAAACAACAAGAATGAGGTAACTAATTTATGGCATTAATATTGGATATTTATGTTTCACCATACTTAAGAATTGTTTCATTATGGATTTCCAGAAATTGGGTGTTAGATTAACGATTAAACTATGTTTGAGTTTGAATCAGGAAAAATAGACGTATATAGTGGAATACAGGAATATCGCACAAATTATAGATTGAGATCGGTGGAACAATTTGAAGGTAGGATTGAAAAATATTATTTTCTTACACCCTTTTTGAGGAAAAGGGAAAACAAAGATTGTTCAATAGGACTTGATGTTAAACATTGTTTCCAACTAATGATATCTTGAATTTAAAATATAGTTGTGATTGTATAGACGAAAGTGCCTACCACATAATCATATCTGAGTTCAAGGTAAATTTTGAGGATGTGTGCTAGTCTAATTGATTAGACAAAACAATTGACTACTTAGTGTTATCATTGGAAGACCCCATAGATTAAAACCATATCTCGAGGACAGTCAATAGGAAAGAAATATCTCAGTCTCCCACAAAGCCATATTTGAGGATGATTAAGGTAAATAATATCTTGATTTGAAACTTCTTGCTTAGTGTGAATTGTTATGAACTATATGATTTACATTATCGAGGTCTTGGAAAAATAAGAACTATTACTTACTTGAGGCATAGGAATGGTTAGACCTAAATTAATGTTAAAAGATTTTTGATGGAAGGAAACTCCGACCCGTACAAAACCTAAGGATGATTAGAATGGTCTTATAATCGAGGCATTAGGTCATGAATAAGATTCTTCCCTAGAATTAGAAGATGAAATTCTGAATATTATTTGAGATACTTGACAACATGATGATTTGATCATATAGTATCACATACGTACTAGTAATAAAGACCTGATCAAGAGTAGACCTTTACAATGAGGCAGAGAAATAAAAATGATGTAAATGGTGAAAAGTCATACGATGATAGATAGAAATGAAATATACATTATTTTCTTACATCCTTTTTATTTCTTAGAACATTTCCATATGTGGACAATTAGAATAACCTATGTTCAACGATTAGACACTACACTTAAAATTTGTGTCACCCGATTAAGATAAGTGAAAACTTAGGAGTTAAGTTTTCTTTTGATGTAAACTTTATGAATTTCGAAGATGAAATTCTATTAAGAGGGGAGGAATGTAGCGCCCCAGATTATAAGACATAAAATATAACATTTTAGAATAGAAATTTAAGACCTAATAATAAGACAAAAGAATATATGAATATTTACAAAGATAAATATTCGTTAATATTTAATGTGACTATTTATAGGATTAAATATTCATTAATATTTGAGGTATATTTATAGTTCTAAATTGATTAGATTAGATTATGGGACCTTAAGCTCTAAATCGAAATTGAAATAACCAACCTGCCGAGTGGGGGATAGATCCCCATGGAGCAAGCAGCAGCCTTTGTTCTCTTGATCTCTTTTATTCTCTTAAACTCCAGTAGCCTATATTCTACTTAAGAAGCAAGAAAATCTCTCCCTCTCTCTGTCTCGGCAAGCCAAGAAACAGTAACCTCTCTATTCTCTTATTTCTGTTCGGCCACCTACTGTTTTCTAGCAGCTTCTCCTTTCTTTGGTAACAGAAAAAGAATCCCCTTTCCCTCTGTTCTTCCCATGATCAGTAGCAATAGTGGGTTTAGTATAGAAATACAAAAGAAGAAAGAACACTCTTTCTTCCTTAAACTCTCTCTCAAGTTCTCTTTGTTTTTCTTTCCCACACAGGTTGCACTCTCTTTAGCAGAAAATGCCAAAGTTCTCTCTCCGTCTTCAGCAGCAAATTAAAGAAAAGGTGGAAAGCCCTCTCTAAAACTCTCTCTCTCTCTCTCTCTCTCTCTCTCTCTCTCAGTGGAAGGCAGAAGACTCAAGTATCTTTTCTAGATATTTCAGGACTTCTTAAAAAGCTTTGGTATATTATGAGTTATTAGATTATCTAATGTTTTAGTGCTATGTTCAAACAGGATTTTTAAAGTGGCGTATTTGATTTATAAAGCACGTCGTTATGATGCCTGAGAAAAAATGCAATATTTTACAAAAGCGTCGTTGCACTGTCCAAAATTTTAAAAGGTTTTTATAAAAAGCGTCGTTACTCTGCTCAATTTTATAAAGAATAAAATAAGAATTATTTTATGATGACATCATTAGGCCGTTATCATGTTTTATAAAATACTATGACTATTAATTATATTAATAGAACTGTTATATCTATTTTTATAAAAAGGATATTACACTTTTAGCATATTAATGCTATTATGATGTCTGTTTCGATGTATAGATATTTAAGGCAATAAATAATTAAATGTCGTAAATAATGCCCATGTAAAAATAGTGATTATGCAACCGGCCTATTTTATATGTCGTCACAATGTTTAAGCAATATTAGAAAATTAAGTTAAGTTGGTTTAGAAGTCAGGAACAATAATAATTTTAAGATAGGTTTTAATGATTTGTGATCACATGTACACAATTGTGTTGCAGTGATCATTTGTGTGAGTATTCCCATAAAACAGAAAAGAATGGTAAGTATACTTACTTAGAGTGGTGCTTGTTTCTTTAATGTCATGATTACGAGTTTAAGTGTATGTGTGTAAATGATGCCGGCTATATTGGATGTGAACGCCTTATCATGTGTAGTCTTTTCATATGCTGACTTCCATAATACATTGATTATAGATGTGTTGAATTGTATATGTATGAATGGAACATTGCATATTATGCATGCTGTTGTGAAGAATGGATTTGTAATAAATGATAAGACCAGAGATGTTAGAGGCCCCGCCCACAACATTTATAAATAATATGACCGTGTCATGGGTTAGAAGCCCACGACATCTCTAAATATCAAGACCATATCATGGGTTAGAGGCCCACGGCATCTCTAAACCTATTGGTATGGTTTGCATATTAGGAAGCATATTGATATGGTTTGCACATTAGGAAGCATACTGATATGATTTGCATATTAGGTGTAACGACCCGCCTTTTACAAAAAGTCGTAAGTGAAAATTTTGATTTTCATGTATCGTTATGACATCATCAATGACGTCATCAGAGTATAAATTAGCAGCGGAATATATTTTTCTTTTAAAAACTTAAGAATTGACACAATCACACTTTGAGCTGACTAAACTACTTCAATAAATAAGCGTAACTTGTCTTTCATATTAAATACACTCAAAGCAGTAAACATATGTGCCACATGCGGCACTTAATAAATACGTAGTTATTATTCATCTACATAATGTAAACTATTACATATCAACTGAAAATCATGAAAGTCTTATTTATAAATAAAAAGCCCAGTACTCTGATCTGTCTCCTGCCCTGCACAATCATAAATGTGATTGTGGTTATCACCACAATCCCATACTGTAATAAAGTCAGTCATTTTGTTCTCAATAATATAATGACATACTGATTTACTTAACTATATACAATGCAACATATGAGGTGATGACAGTTTTATATACACAATCTTAATTACTTTCTTATACACTCCTCTCACACCAGGGCCATTAAATCCCCGTTCGTTTAAGCTGCTAATTATTGGGGGACAAACTCCCTTACCATGTCTTATTAACTTTTCCGCACTAGTAGTCAAAGTAGCATACTTAGTACATTGGTCATCTAGACAACCAAGTACATTGACCATCCTGACAGTCAATTAAGTAGCCATAACTTGCCTAGCACGTTGACCATCCCAACAACCAACTTGTACTTAATATTGTTTTTCGCACAATCGGTATGCCTGTCCATTGGTCATCCCAACAACCAACTTGTTATTAACCTGCATTAGAATTATTAACAATATGCAATATACTATCTCTATGCATACAATTAAATAACGCATAAATCATCACATTATCAAAGCATAATCACTCAGTAAGTATTTTAGAAATACTTACAGTTCTTCCCTGCTACAGAAAGTGTTCACAGATAAATGTTCGCTGCAATATAATTATATCCAAATAATAGTGAATTAGTATAATTCACCAAACACATAATTTAACCCTATACCTATCTCTAATTTCTTAATCCTATTATTATTTTGACGTAGTAACGGCATATAAAATCAATTCAGTATAATGACATATATTTAATACGGGCATTATAACAGCATTTATTAAAATGATCAAAATGCCCTTTTCTATCAAAATTACTAAAATACCATTTTTACATAAAATGATTCTTTTTACTTAGGCATCACAACGGCATGATTTATACTTCTAACACTCCGCTTTGAAATCCCTTATTTTAAAACATAACTTATACTATCAAAGGATAGGAATCTTATCCAAAATATCTAAAATATCTTTTTAGGATATTTGGTAAAATATCTCAAAATATCTACTGTAAATATCTCAAAATATCTTTTGGGATATTTTGCAAAATATCTCAAAATATCTTTTGAGATATTTTGTAAAACTTACTAAAAACAATATTCCTTTTCCAACAAAATATATATTCATTTTCTCTTAAAAATACCTTTATACATATATTTCATTTATCAAACACCCACTCACCACACCATTAAACCCACACACACAGCACACACATATTCCATTCTTCCATCATCTTCCTTTCCTCTACTCATTATGTTAGTGAAACTAAAACACCAAGCCTTGCAAGTGCAACAAAAACATAAAGCTAAGGAGATGAGGAAAATGGAGAGAAAGAAACTCACCAAAGAGAAGATTCTTCCTTGTTTTTGCATCTACCTTTTGAGAGAGGTAAAACCAGAGAAGAAGAGGGAAGAGAAGAGCTTCTAATCTCCTTGATGCAACCAAAAACCAGAAAAGAGAGAGATCAAACAAAGAAAGGAAGAAGGAGAGAGCAACCGTGAGAGTTTGGAGAATTTTGAGTGAATTGTTTGAAAAGAGGAACCACCCTTTTATAGTAAAATCAAAGGCTGAGATTGCACCACCAAGAACTCATCTAAGGGCTGGAAAACCAACTTGAAGAGCAAGTTTTAGTGACTCATCAAGCAATCATCAATATTCTTTTAAAAGATCTTCAAATCTATCCAAATCTTATCTAATCTAGAATGATATGTTTTGGATGGCTAAGATTGACCACAAATTGATCAATGGTCATGGAAACGTCGAGCTGGAGTGATGAATCATCAAATGGAATGATGATTTTTTGATAAAAATCAAAAGACAGTTGTTTCTGGTGACATTCTGCGTTTCTGCAAAAAGTCGATCGATCTACTTTTTATACTGAAGAATAATCGATCGATCCAATTGAACAATAAGTCGATCGATCCATTTTTTACACTATCAAATAATCGATCGATCTGTTATACTTAGTCAGATTTTCATCCATTTCAGCACCTTTATAACTAAATCGCTCGATCGATTATTTAATCAATCGATTTTTGGCTTCTAATAAGGGTTCGATTTCTTAATCGTATGATTGACTTTGGGACTTAAACAATCGCTCGATCGATTCTATTATCGATCGATCGATTTTAGACAGTCTAATTCCTAATCCATTTTAACCTCAAATATATTGTCACTAAGTATTTGATTCCTTTAAACCTAAATTGTTAAATATTTATGAATAAATATTCATATTTAGTTTATTAGGCCTAAAATCATATTTTAAGATATTTTATTCAATATCTTAAAATACGGGGTTTTACATTAGGAAACATATTGATATGATTTGTATGTTATAAATATATTGGTATGATCTGCGTGCTAAATAAAGAATGTGCTATGAAACTATTTTGATTTAGAAATGATCTTGAAATAAGAAAAATGTTTTAAGTATGAACTTTCGACATTGTTCCCATATTTACAAAATGATGCTTAGATGTGATGAAATTGTTTTAAAATAAAAGTTTTATGAAAATGATATATCTATATTATAAGTATATTTCCATTTCAATTGTCTAATAGCAACGGAGACACTCCATTAAATAAGAGGGAGTAAAACTCTTATTTCTCCTATTAAATAGAAGGACTAAACTTTTGTTCTAGAAAGAGAATACCCATTAATGTATAATAATTCATTAAATAAGGGGGTGTTGAACTCCTACTTCTCCCATTGAATAGAAGTAGTTAAACTCTTTGTTGCCCAGATAATCAACCCCAGAGCGGTGGTGAATAGGGTTGATGAAAAACTTTTCTACTAATAAAAATTATACTGAATTAAGAATTTAGAACAATATAAGATGTAGTATAATGCAAAGAATATAAATATGAGAACAATAATAAAGAGATAGGGAGAGAGAGATTCAAACTCTGGGATTTATTGTGGTTCGGTTTACCTGACCTACGTCTACTCCCCAAGCACACTACTTGAGATTTCAATCTACTAAGCCAAACTCCTTGCAAGTGGAGTTCAAACCCTTACACACCAAGAGTACACCACTCTTATTCACAAGGTGAAAAATCTCCTTCACACCTCTCAAGGGTCACACCAACCCTCTTTACACAATTGATTGTGGATAGGATTTGAGATTTCTCTCACAATGACAATTCTCCTTTTTGAGAAGAATATACAAATAAAGCTTTTACAATGATATCTCTCACTAGAACTC
>NC_084889.1:22033260-22038260 GCF_958979055.1 Alnus glutinosa
GGTGGTGCTATAGAAGAGGAAGAATATATAGATGTGGTGGCAGGTACCATTTCTGAAATAGATAGCATTAGGCATACTACTTAATTTAGGAATTTCTTGTTCATTCATTTTCGCCAATTCCATGAAATTCTTAAAGTACTTAACTGTTGAGAAAGAATATAGTTGTAGCTACTTTCGAAGAAGATAAAGTAGCATAGAAAGATGCCCCATAATATTTAAGGTTTAATCGATGGCGGTTAAACTGGATCAATATTAAAAATTTAATTACTTACTTCTTGAGGATGATAGAGTTTATAATGAAACAAGGAAAAGATCATGGTACCATATAAGGTTAGTACCCATACATACATTAGTCGATAAGTCGAACCCATACTTAAGAATTGTTTCATTATGGATTTGCAGAAATTGGGTGTTAGATTAACAATTAAACTATGTTTGAGGTTGAATCAGGAAAAATAGACTTATATAGTGGAATATAGGAATAACGTATAAGTTATAGACTGAGATTGGTGGAACAATTTGAAGGTAGGATTGAAAAATATTATTTTCTTACACCCTTTTTGAGGAAAAGGGAAAACAAAGATTGTTCAGTAGGACTTGATGTTAAACATTGTATCCAACTAATGACATCATGAATTTAAAATATAGTTGTGATTGTATAGACGAAAGTGCCTACCATATAATGCATATCTGAGTTCAAGGTAAATTTCGAGGATGTGTGCTAGTCTGATTGATTAGACAAAACAATTGATTACTTAGTGTTATCATTGGAAGACCCCATAGATTAAAACCATATTTCGAGGACAGTCAGTAGGAAAGAAATATCTCAGTCTCCCACTAAGCCATATTTGAGGATGATTAAGGTAAATAATATCTTGATTTGAAACTTCTTGCTTAGTGTGAATTGTTATGAACTATATGAATGGTTAGACCAAAATTAATGTTAAAAGATTTTTGATGGAAGGAAACTCCGACCCATACAAAACCTAAGGATGATTAGAATGGTCTTACAATCGAGGCATTAGGTCATGAATAAGATTCTTCCCTAGAATTAGAAGATGAAATTCTGAATATTATTTGAGATACTTGACAGCATGATGATTTGATCATATAGTATCACATAAGTACTAGTAATAAAGACCTGATCAAGAGTAGACCTTTACAATGAAGCAGAGAAATAAAAATGATGTAAATGGTGAAAAGTCATATGATGATAGATTGAAATGAAATATACATTATTTTCTTACATCCTTTTTATTTCTTAGAACATTTCCATATGTGGACAATTAGAATAACCTATGTTCAACGATTAGACACTACACTTAAAATTTGTGTCACCCGATTAAGATAAGTGAAAACTTAGGAGTGAAGTTTTCTTTTGATGTAAACTTTATGAATTTCGAAGATGAAATTCTATTAAGAGGGGAGGAATGTAGCGCCCTAGATTATAAGACATAAAATATAACCTTTTAAAATATAAATTTAAGACCTAACAATAAGACAAAAGAATATATGAATATTTACAAAGATAAATATTCGTTAATTTTTAATGTGACTATTTATAGCATTAAATATTCATTAATATTTGAGGTATATTTATAGTTCTAAATTGATTAGATTAGATTATGGGACCTTAAGCTCTAAATCGAAATTGAAATAACCAACCTGCCGAGTGGGGGATCGATCCCCATGGATGGGAGATCAATCGACACGACGATCGATTCCCATAAGCAAACACTCGATCAACACAACGCTCGATCGCCATAGTTCTACAGAGTGAATATTCCATCTCACCGAACACCTGTCTCTGTTTTGGTAAAAATATCTTCTACTTGCTGTCCACGTTTGATTCTCAGCAATTAGATGCGATCAAAACAAAGCTATCCCAGCCATCCAAATTAGTATATAAGGAAATTCAACCCCCCCCTCTCTCGGTTTCACGCCAACTCTCTCTTCTTCCTTCTTCTTTCTCTACAACTCTCTTCTCTCTGTTTCTCTCTTGCAGGAAGAAGGTAGCAAGCAGCAGCCTTTGTTCTCTTGCTCTCTTTTATTCTCTTAAACTCCAGTAGCCTATATTCTTCTTAAGAAGCAAGAAAATCTATCCCTCTCTCTGTCTCGGCAAGCCAAGAAACAACAACCTCTCTATCCTCTTATTTTTGTTCGGCCACCTGCTGTTTTCTAGCATCTTTTCCTTTCTTTGGTAACAGAAAAAGAATCCCTTCTCCCTCTGTTCTTCCCATGATCAGTAGCAATAGTGGGTTTAGTATAGAAAAACAAAAGAAGAAAGAACACTCTTTCTTCCTTAAACTCTCTCTCAAGTTCTCTTTGTTTTCCTTTCCCACACAGGTTACACTCTCTTTAGCAGAAAATGCCAAAGTTCTCTCTCTGTCTTCAGCAACAAATTAAAGAAACGGTGGAAAGCCCTCTCTAAAACTCTCTCTCTCTCAGTGGAAGGTAGAAGACTCAAGTATCTTTTCTAGATATTTCAGGACTTCTTAAAAAGCTTTGGTATATTATGAGTTATTAGATTATCTAATGTTTTAGTGCTATGTTCAAACAGGATTTTTAAAGTGGCGTATTTGATTTATAAAACACGTCGTTATGATGCTTGAGAAAAAATGCGATATTTTACAAAAGCGTCGTTGTGCTGCCCAAAATTTTAAAAGGTTTTTATAAAAAGCGTCGTTACTCTGCTCAATTTTATAAAGAATAAAATAAGAATTATTTTATGATGAGATCATTAGGCCATTATCATGTTTTATAAAATACTATGACTATTAATTATATTAATAGAACTGTTATATCTATTTTTATAAAAAAGATATTATACTTTTAGCATATTAATGCTATTATGATGTCTGTTTCGATGTATAGATATTTAAGGCAATAAATAATTAAATGTCATAAATAATGCCCATGTAAAAATATGTGATTATGCAACCGGCCTATTTTTTATGTCGTCACAATGTTTAAGCAATATTAGAAAATTAAGTTAAGTTGGTTTAGAAGTCAGGAACAATAATAATGTTAAAATATGTTTTAATGATTTGTGATCACATGTACACAATTGTGTTGCAGTGATCATTTGTGTGAGTATTCCCATAAAACAGAAAAGAATGGTAAGTATAGTTACTGAGAGTGGTGCTTGTTTCTATAATGTCATGATTACGAGTTTAAGTGTATGTGTGTAAATGATGCCGGCTATATTGGATGTGAACGCCTTATCATGTGTAGTCTTTTCATAAGCTGACTTCCATAATACATTGATTGTAAATGTGTTGAATTGTATATGTATGAATGGAACATTCCATATTATGCATGCTGTTGTGAATAGTGGATTTGTAATAAATGATAAGACTAGAGATGGTTAGAGGCCCCGCCCACAACATTTATAAATAATATGACCGTATCATGGGTTAGAAGCCCACGGCTTCTCTAAATATCAAGACCGTATCATGGGTTAGAGGCCCACGGCAACTCTAAACCTATTGGTATGGTTTGCATATTAGGAAGCATATTGATATGGTTTGCACATTAGGAAGCATACTTATATGATTTGCATATTAGGTGTAACGAACCGCCTTTTACAAAAAGTCGTAAGTGAAAATTGTGAACATATGTGCCACATGCCGCACTTAATAAATACGCAGTTATTATTCTTCTACATAATGTAAACTATTACATATCAACTGAAAATCATGAAAGTCCTATTTATAAATAAAAAGCCCAGCACTCTGATCTGTCTCCTGCCCTGCACAATCATATATGTGATTGTGGTTATCACCACAATCCCATACTGTAATAAAGTGAGTCATTTTGTTCTCAATAATATAATGACATACTGATTTACTTAACTATATACAATGCAACATATGAGGTGATGACAGTTTTATTTACACAATCTTAATTACTTTCTTATGCACTCCTCTCACACCAGGGCCATTAAATCTCCGTTCGTTTAAGCGGCTATTTATTGGAGGACAAACTCTCTTGCCATGTCTTATTAACTTTTCCGCACTAGTAGTCAAAGTAGCATACTTAGTACATTGGTCATCTAGACAACCAAGTATATTGACCATCCCGATAGTAAATTAAGAAGTCATAACTTGCCTAGCACATTGACCATCCCAACAACCAACTTGTACTTAATATTGTTTTTCGCACAATCGGTATGCCTGTCCATTGGTCATCCCAACAACCAACTTGTTATTAACCTGCATTAGAATTATTAACAATATGCAATATACTATCTCTATGCATAGAATTAAATAACGCAGAAATCATCACATTATCAAAGCATAATCACTCAGTAAGTATTTTAGAAATACTTACAGTTCTTCCCTGCTACAGAAAGTGTTCACAGATAAATGTTCGCTGCAATATAATTATATCCAAATAATAGTGAATTAGTATAATTCACCAAACACATAATTAAACCCTATACCTATCTCTAATTTCTTAATCCTATTATTATTGACGTAGTAACGGCATATAAAATCAATTCAGTATAATGACATATATTTAATACGGGCATTATAACAACATTTATTAAAATGATCAAAATGCCATTTTCTATCAAAATTACAAAAATACCATTTTTACATAAAATGATTCTTTTTACTCAGGCATCACAACTGCATGATTTATACTTCTAACACTCTGCTTTGAAATCCCTTATTTTAAAACATAACTTATACTATCAAAGGATAGGAATCTTATCCAAAATATCTAAAATATCTTTTTACGATATTTGGTAAAATATCTCAAAATATCTACTGTAAATATCTCAAAATATCTTTTGGGATATTTTGCAAAATATCTTTTGAGATATTTTGTAAAACTTACTAAAAACAATATTCCTTTTCCAACAAAATATATATTCTTTTTCTCTTAAAAATACCTTTATACATATATTTCATTTATCAAATACCCACTCACCACACCATTAAACCCACACACACAACACACACATATTCCATTCTGCCATCATCTTCCTTTCC
>NC_084889.1:22045760-22070760 GCF_958979055.1 Alnus glutinosa
AACAACAATGTTTGCTGCACAACATTTGTACACACTTCGTACAACAAGGTTGATGTGTCCAGTATTTTCCTTTTCTTTTTTTTTAAAATAAAAAATAAAAAATGCTGGACACATCAACTTTGTTATTCAAAGTGTGTACAAACGTTTTGCAGCAAATGGTAGTCGACTCGACTACGTGGATTTTAAATTTAAAAGTTTTACCACTCACAATAGTACGAATCAGTTGTACTATAGAAAGGTTATCAAACCACAAGGATTAGGGGATTGTTTTGCGTAACGGAATATCTAAGACGTATCTAACTTAACCTTGAAAAACAAAAGATAAGGGTTGTAGAATTGAAGCTACAACAAGTAAATTGATGAACAATGAAACAAATGAAAAGTAAACTTAGGGTATTGATCTTTATCTAATCCGCATACCAATGGAAAGCTTAACGACTCATGTGGATCTTCTTAACATGTATGATATGAGCGCGTAGTGGGTGTCAACCATACGACGACCTCAACATGAAATTACTTAAAACTAAGCAAACATGATTTATGAATACCATAGTAAAGACATAAGATAATATATCTCAATTTCACACCAATCACTCCAAGTAATGATTAAACTATAATTGAAAAGCGTTTTAAACTATGAAAGGTGTGGAGTGATCGATGTTCCCAGGCATACCGTATAAAACGACTCTAATAAATAAACATTCATCATGTCAAATGGCATCATTGCATAGACATCGTTCCCTCAATCACAGAAATTGGGAACGTCGATTTTACTCAAGAAATCTCATAGACAAGAATAACTCTTTTTCAAGAACAAATATGGATTGGAATATTAAAAAAAACAAAACCATTTACAATCGTAACAACAAGGGTTCTGCAATCCTCAAGTATACACAATCATCATACATCTCAAGAAAAACCTAAGAACGTTAAGGACAATCCATGGTTTTTGGAAAAGATTTGATCAAACCCGAAGAACGGGCTTAGCTACACATGATAAAACTAAATCTAAGCATTAAATCTATCAAACCAGTAATGAAGAACAAAACTATATTAAAGCTTAGAGAATTCGGATTACAAAAAAAGAAAATAAAAGGAAATACAAACTAAGCTATAAATGAAAAGACAATAAGAAAAACAAAGAAAACGAGCTCTCTGGATTTTGGCCCAAAGAGTTGCATCAAAGGAAACTAAAAGGCATGGAAATTTAATCTAAGATGCACTTGGAAAATCAAACCCAATAAATTCATGCCTAAACCCTAATCTATCATCTCATATTTATATAAATTTTATCAAGGATCAATTTTTGGCCACACAAAATAGATGTCGACATCCTCTATCAACCGCATCTCTTGCATTTGAATTTTGAATCGGATAAAGATTGGGTTATCTGCAGCTTTATCCGTAAGATTTGAAATCACTCGATCGACCCTCGAAGTCGCTAGATCGATTTTGCTGTTGCCCTGTGTCGCTCGATCACATGTCGCATGATCGATTTTTCATTGACTGATGAATTTCGATCGATCAATTATAAAGTCGATTGATCGATTTGCCTTGGCTGAACCAATTAGCAGGAGAAAAGTTAAACTCTAGAAATGATAGAAATCATCCTTGATGTATTTTCATGTCTAAGTCGGATGTTTTGAATTAGTTTTTAATTAAGACCTGAAAATAAGACAAAACACAAAAGCACAACAAAACATTATATTTACAACACAAACTAGGTATAACATATGTGAATTAAGGGGTCTTGAATATAATATTTCAAGACTTATCATCAAACATTACTCATTTTAGAATATGAAACATTATTTTGTTTTAAACTTGCAATTCCCCTAACCCCATTATCTATGCTACTTACTAGGCGTCAACTCATCCTAATCACATATATAATTACATGTTTGAATATTTCTTTAATGCTATATGTTTTTTCTTGGCAGGCACAAAAGTCTAGCACTCCTCCGACCCGTGCACAGTTATTTGGTAAAACACACAAAAGAAGGATGGAAGCTACCCCAACGAAATAATGTGAGAGAGATGTGTATGCTACTCATATTTCTATTTTTTTTTTTACTTTTCTTTATTAATTATCTCTTTACAATTGATGTGGTGTGTGGCGTCATTAATTTAATACAACATACATGAATTAATGGAGAGGCTAGCACCCACTGACCCCGCCGCATCGTCGAGCGTGACTGAGGGGATAGCGCAATGGCTTCCTCATGATGCGTATTCCCAAGGGTTTGGGAATGAGCCCGAGTACTCGGGCAGGGTTAGAGGGGTTGGCAAGAATGTGAGGCCTGTCTCGGGGACCACAAACACGTACTATACCTCGACACAGGCAAGATCATAGATTTCTAGGCCCTCCACCACGTCGTCGTAGGAAGAAGTAAACCGAGCAGTCAACCTCACCCTCTTACTTGAGGCTCACGTTTCTGAGCTCCAGTCTATGATAGAAGGATTGGCTCAATACTGAGATTGCAAGGCGGCAGAGGATTGGCTCAATAATGAGATCTCAAGGCGGGAGGATGCGTGGGCAAGAGAGAAGGCTGAGTGGGAGTCTCGTTAGAGCAGCTTGATGTCGATGATGACCCTGTCCACATCCACATCCGCACCCGCAGCCTCTCAGGATACTCTCGTGCCTATCACAGGTGATGCACCTCTCCAGCTTGTGGGATCGTCTGTGGGTAGTGCTCTCGGTATTATACATGATGATGTTTGTTTACATTCCACATGCTGCTCAATGCAATATTTCTTGACATGATTTTATCATATTGTTTGCTAACTTTATTTGTTTTATCATTTGTAGGTACTGCAGTTCAAGCTGATGCGGTTTAAGACCATGGAGCTGGCCATCCAAATCAGACGACAACGACTGATATAGATAGTCGTGACAAATCTGCTCCTCCAGAATAGTTGTATTCATAATTTCATGATTTTTTTAGAAAGGAACTAGTTACTGTTATTGTAGATATGCTTTTTTAGATATGCTTTTTCCTATAGTAGCTTGTGTTTTGATTTTCAAAGGTTGTGCTAGATGATGAACGATGAAAATGTATCAATAGCGAAATATAAATATGGGAGAGCAAATAATTTAAAATCATGTTATGGTTTAAATATTAACAACTTAAACACTATAAATATATATATATATATATATATATATATATATATATATATATATATATATATATATATATATATATATATATATATATATATATATATTATCCCATAACCATTATATTATATATAAACCCTATATAGCATAAATGCATAAAATATATATTATGCTACTGATACATAGGGTATATTAGCTTAAAATATATGGTTAACTAAGGAGGTGATAATGGCGCATTTGGATTTTTCAATTTTTGAAATCAGAATTCAATTCTTATTTGGTGCGCGAATTTCGAAGTTTGACTTTGTGAGATAAAATTAGAAAAAGTTGAATAAAATATGATTTACTTAGAAAAGTTAAATAAAATATGATTTGTTTTTTAAAAAAGCAAACACTGTAGCAAGTAGAAAACGTTTTCTACTTGCATCCAAACAGACCAATAGGGTTAGAAATTTTGAATTTTGACACTTGGAAACAATGGTGACATGCAAAATGCCCAAGTTACTAAATTAACTATATAGTAACGGGTAGATTTATCACGTTGCTATATAGGAATGTGTATATATAGCACATTAGTATATAGTAACTTGTAAATATAGCACGTTACTATATAGTAATGTGTAAATATAGCACGTTACAATATAGTAACGTGGAAATATCGTACATTACTATAATTGTGACGTGTAAGGTCTCCACGTCACTACTTTAGTAACATGCATTCTACACCGCGTTAGTATTATTTTGAATTTATATATATATATATATATATATATGTTAGTAACGTGCTAAATTTTGCACATTACGAAAGTATTTAGTAACGTGCAAATTTTTATAACGTTACTAATTTTAGTGACGTGCTAATTTCTGGACATTAGTAATTGCTGGTTTTTTTGTAGTGTTATTTCTTTTAAATTTTCAAAATAAACAGGTGGTTCCTCAATTGTATATGCTATAAATAAGAACCTTTGTATTGTAAACATCGTTCAAGTTAATGAGAGCACAATGTATCCCTTAGGCCGGCAATTCACTGTGTTGAACGTAGACGTCTTATTCCAAACCACAACAAAATTCCTTAGTTCTTGCTTCCCTTTGCCTTTCTATATTTATATTCCCCTTAAATCACCAGATATGATGATTTTCTAACACAAAATGGTTATATCGCATTGTAGTAAGGAAAATCAAAATCTTAAAAAAACATGATTAGGGCTTCAATCGAGCCCCAAGAAGAGTAATTAACTACAACTAATTTGGACTAAAATTATTTATAGCCAGAAAAATAAATAAATGAAGAAAGAAAAACCAAAACCCTTCTTGATCTAGCCTCCGATTCCTCTCCCAAAGCTTAAGTGTTTTTTATAAAACACAAGCAATCTAGTCGATTATCACTATATGTAATGTCCAAGACATTAATTAGATGTTTAAAATACAAATCGGATGAAACAAATAATTAGAGTTAGTAAAATGGCAAGAAAACACTCAAAATCAAGTTTCTAGGTGTCATGTCCAAATAGGCATCGGACGGGGTCCAGACGGGAGTAGCAGAAGGGAAGCCAAGGCTGTAATCCCCTTATGCGACTCAGAACACGCGTGTCCGGACGGGCACTTATCGTGTTCGGACACCACGCAATATAAACTGAAAAATGGGTCTTTTTGGCTCATTTTATGGTTCTACTTGCCCCTCACTCATTGTCTCACTAGGGTTTTCACTTTAAACCCCCATTTTTTGAAGATCCAAGACCCATAACTAAAATCTAACACCGAGAATGTGATCTACACGAAGAGATCTATGTTTTGATTGATTGGTTTGAGGTAATTTTGAAATCTCTATTCTCTCTAGATTTTGGCCTAATCCTTGAGAGATTGAGCTTGGTCTTCTTGTATTCTTTAGGTTTTACACATTTTGGAACTTCCTAAGCATTCCCTAAGCTCCGGGTCGTGTTTGGGTGGATTTTGGTAAGTTTTCCAAAACCTTAGTTTTTGGGTTTTCGTTTATAGTGTAATTTTATGTGTCTAACCCTATGATTGTCTTATGGGATAGTGTTGTTTTGGGTTAGATTGTCAAATGGAACCCTAGAATTCTAAGGGTTTTCCATGGGTCTAGCTCTTAAGCATTTTTAAAGGCTAAGCATGAGTCTAGAGTTAGAAAATGCTAATGTATTGTGCAATTTGGTTGAAGATTCTCCATTAAGCCGAAATTCTCGCAGCCAAAGTGAGTATCTTACTTACTGTGAACTCGAAGTACTGTTATGATTAGAATATTATATGATAGTTTATCGAGCCAATGTTATTTTTGGATGAATATATGTGCTTGCGCTTAATTTCAATATCTTGATGTATGATGAAAAATACTATAGAAATGTTTTATGTGTTGTGAAAGATGGTTATGAAATGAAATTGAGATATGATTATGAATTAATGTTTGAAGAATATTGTATTGAGTTGAGATTTCATGATGTATTGGAAAGAATATGGAAAGAACATGATGTTGATTGAACATGATATAATTTGGAAGTGATATAGCACGAACACAAACCACGGATAGTGTTGGAGCACTAGCATAATGAAATCATGTACATTGAACGAGCCCTGGGGTTGTAGCCTCATGGGTGGAATCAGTAGGTTTCAGATAGTTTGAGCTCCTGGCCTCAGACTCGGTATGTCTAGAGAGTTGTAGCTCCTAGCAACAATGAACGAGCCCTGGGGTTGTAGCCTCATGGGTGGAACAAGTATAAGTCCAGAAAGTTGTAGTTCGGCATCATAAACAAAGAGCATGTATAGCATAGTGATGTTTGATTTGATTTGGATATGGGTTGTGTACTAGACGTATTAGTATGCATATGTTTCCTGGTATGGGACGGGAAGCATATGTACAACGGTATTCGACTAGTTTTTATTGCATTCTATGAAATGGCATGTATTTGGAGTGTGTATTACATGAATTTTCCAAAGGTCCGGAATGTCATGTATGCATGCGCAACCGAGTAATGATGTTAAGTAGATTTCATGAGATGGCATTTGTTTGGAGTGCTTGTAATCCATGAGTTCCCCAAAGGTTCGGAGCTTCATGTATGTAACGCCCCGCTTTAACAAAAAGCGTAAGTGAAAATTTTTGAATTTCCAAGTGACATTACTAACTTATCAGAGGTAAATGTTGGCAACGAAATATATGTAAATGTAATATAGATTTGGGAATAGATTGACACCTCAGAGCTACTACTGAAATACCTCAAAATATATATATTAAGTCAGTAAGTATAATTATACAAACAGTGATAACAGTTATGCCTCACAGGGCAAGATAGTCATACAAGCCAAATATTTACATATAACTGGAGAACTATAAGTAATGTCTTAAGTTATGTAGGGTGAACTACAGCAGGGTAGTCCCAAAAAGAGAGGCTGTTTAGCCTTACAAAAAGCTGAATCAGGAACCATCTATGGGTCGGGGTAGTCCTAATATTCCTCTTCTTCACAGCCTGAATCATTACACAATACAGAGAGAAGACAACAACATAGAATACTAAAGTGAGTCCACTGTTTCCAATAATAATATGAATGGTGATTTATTTAATTAATGCAACATAATGCAATGGCCATATAATCACATGTATATACAAAATATAATCTATGATCGCGAATCATAGACATAAAATGAACATAAATGTAATCATAAAGCAATGACAGTTTTAAGTGTAGAGTCTTAGGTATTTCCCTTTTTCCACTACTTTGTTGGCCTTGGCACGGTTAGCGTGTTATTTGAAACCTTGGTTTCCTCACTAACTTTTAATTATATTCTTTAGGAGCCTTGGCTCCTGGAAACCTTGGTTTCCCTGGTGACCTTGGTACACCGGTTTTTTTGTATTTATTATTCTTTTGAGGTACCTCCTCATTCACTGAGAACCTTGGAACTCATGTGAAGCCTCGCGTACCCACTGTGGATCTTGATCCAACAGCTTGTTATTAGACAGGTTATTAAAAATAATAAAATATGCAAAACCACATGCGCAAACAAGTAAATAAAGCAGAAATCATAACATTATAGGAAAGGTCAACCAACTTCGTCCTCAGTAAGTATAGAGATACTTAGTAGTTTCTGCTCCAAAAGTCTTTCTCTACAACTGCATAATTTCAATCATGTAGTAATACTAAATTAGTGAAAAGGTGCTACGAATATGTTTACTATACTTTTCCTTAAAGTATTATTTTAACGATCGTTCTAACACTTCCTCTTTTGGTTTTCTAAATCAAGATATTGAATGCCATCTTAGATTATTGAATAATGAAACTAAAACATCCTCTTTCAATAGCCATTAATTCCAACTAGTATATTGATATATGACTCCCACACATACCTATATATATATTATGTACACCTTGTAGCCAAAATAATCCTTTCTACACACACACATATTAGCCATATACCGATATACACTCACTCACTAAGTTTATACTTTAATATTCTCATCCATGCAGGGAATTCGAGCCTACATCTCACACACAATTCACTTCACACACAAAATATTAAAGCAAAGCTACTATCTAGCTTATTTAAAACTTCATAGGTGTAATTCTCTCATTAGAAGAGGAGAAACAACCCATGATCCTAGGGAACAAATACTGAATTTCAGAGAGTGAAAAGGAAGATTTACTTACCGAAATTCGTACCCAACAGATTGGATAAAAGGAAGGGATCTGATTCAAAAACAGTGCTTAAAAGAGTTGGAACTTGCTGGGTTTTTTTTTTAGCTAGAATCAGAGAGGGATTTTAGGTGTTGGTTTCTGGTATTTTGTTGAGAAACAAGAGGAGATTTAAGGCTTCATTTCTGGCTCATAAGTGCTGGTTTTCATAGGAGAGTGAGAGAGTTTTTCCCATGGAAGATCCAGCACTAAAACAGTGAAGGGAAGGGAAGCTTACGTGAGTGGTATGGGGAGAGCTTTGGCTGATTTTTGATGTCCCATGCATGCTATATATAATAAGTTTGAATGGCTGCAATCAAGCCAGCACAATCTCTTCAAATGGTCGGATTTTTGACAGCAAGAGAGAGAGATATCCATGCAAGATCATACAATATCTAATATTTTTTTTTTCCATATCTAATGTCATAATTAAATTGTACTACCATATCTAGTTCAATTTCAACCAAACTAAGCTAAGTTAGGCTAACTGAATGGGTTTCAATCTTTTGGAGTCGTCCACAAGTAATGGGTTCAAAATCAAAGGTAGAAAATCACTCTCTGCTGTTTACCCATAAGCTGCATCGCACTGGATAAAATCGCTCGATCAAACATTAGTCGATCGATCGACATCGACCCATAATCGCTCGATCGACCAGAAAGTCCCTCGATCGATTTTACATTACTCCCAAAGTCGCTCGATCGACATTAGAATCGCTCGATCGACTTTAACTTTATTGATCCATTTCTCTACATGCATAAATATATAATTTTATTAGACTAATAGTAATTCTTAAGCCTTATACTTATGCAAGCACATATTTAATAACCTAAGTATGGTGTCTTTCCCGGGCATTACAACGTATTCATGTACGACCGAAGTATGACATTGAATGAATTGGTTGTGATGTTGTAGATTTGGAGTGCATGTATATTGGAATTCCCCAAAGGTTTGGAATATCCTATATGCACGTGCGGCTGAGATATGACGATGTGTGATTCATGATGATGTAAGGTTTTGGAATGTACATATGCAAGAATTCCCCAAAGGTACGGAAGGAATGCATGTGTATATAGCTAAGATATTAAGTCAAATGTTCCCTTGTGTTACCATGTTTGGGAGTGTGAGTATATTGGGATTCTCAAAAAGTATGGATTACTCATATGCGCATAAGATCGAGATCTTGTGTCAATTATATCTTAGATACTCTTGTATGCCTGTATTTTCCCCAAATGTGCGAAAAGCTTGTATACGGGAATATCTGAGTCACACGGCTTATATATATATGAGTTGATTAGTGAACCAATTACCATGGTTTACCTTATCGGATAAAAAAACATTTTACAAAACCTATCATTCCACAACTAGCCGTTATTGTAAACATATGGTAGAAATGTAAAGATTGGCTCATTGCGAAAACCAGTGCGTATTATACTCTTGAGTTGGTGAACTCATACTTTCACCTGTACGGACGTGGCTAACACCACGACCAAATAGATGATGTTCCTTTGGCTGCAGGTACAGCAGATGTCGACGACGACCCTGTGGCAAACTAGTTGGGATACTATGACTAAAACTCGTCGCTCGGGTCGTTTATATGTTGGACTTGAATGGTCCCTTTTGTTGTATATTTTGTATATGGCTAGTGTCGTTTGTGACACATGTATTTGTTTAGCCATTCTTTTGTTGCATAGTTAATGTTTTGGACTAAGCCTTAAAAAGATAGACTATTAAATGGCTCTGTTGTTGTGATTAACTTATGTTAGTTTATTAGAGTTGAATTCCGTTGTTTAGATTTGTATTCTGTTACATAGTATTATACTCTGATATATTAGGTACAGCTTGTGGGACTTGTGCTATAAGTTGGCTGAGTGACAAATAGTCACGCCACTATGATGACTCATTTTATGTTTGGATAAAAATGTGTATATTGAAATTCTCAAAAGGTTCAGAAGACTTGTATGTGCAGAAAGTCGAAACAGTGTAAAGTACTCTGATGCTTAGATATTCATGTATACCTGTATTTCCCCAAAGGTTTGAAAAGCTTGTATAAGAGCATATCTGAGTCCCATGTTATATATGTAATGGGGTGTATGCTTTAGAATATTACCTTATGATTATAAATGTCATTGTTTACCTTATCAACTAACAAACATTATTAGGCAAATCATCAATCCACAAAGTAGCCGTTATTGTAAACATACAGTAAAAATAAAGGGATTGGCTCATTGTGAAAACCCAGGGAGTTTTATACTATTGTGTTGGTGAACTCATACTTTCACATATGCAAACGTAGCTACCACCACGATCGTGTAGATGTAGACGCTTTGGCTGCAGGTATCACTGATGTCGACGAAGACCTAGTGGCATTGTATTTGGGATACTATCACTGAGGTTCTTTGCATTTGGTCGTACATGAGTCAGACTCGGATAGTCCACCTTTTGTATAGACATTTTGTAAATGTCTTGTGTCGCATGTAACACTTATTTTGTATAGTCATTCTTTTTATGTAATTAATATTTGATTTATGCCTTAAACAGATAGATAGATGTATGGTTCTTATGTTGTATTTACTTATCTTAGTTATGAAAGTTAGTTTCCGCTGCATTGTATTATCTTTGATATATCAGGCATATGTTATGAGATGTATTAGGTTGATGTTGGCTTAATGACTAATCGTCATGCCACTATGATGATTCCGCTTTGTATTAAAAAAAAAAAAAAGGGGTCGTTGGTAGCGCGCCAAGCGGCTACGTGGATTTTAAATTTATAAGTTTA
Source organism: Alnus glutinosa (assembly GCF_958979055.1). NCBI lineage: Eukaryota > Viridiplantae > Streptophyta > Magnoliopsida > Fagales > Betulaceae > Alnus > Alnus glutinosa. The sequence goes on from NC_084889.1 coordinate 22,056,336, forward strand.
CCACTCGCAATAGTACGTATCGATTGTACTATAGTAAGGGTGATCGAACCATAGAGATTATTGGTTGTTTTGCGTAACGGAATATTAAAGAGCATATTTAACTTAACTTAAAGATAAAAATAAAAGTAAAGGTTGTAGAATTGAAGCTACAACAATAAAGTGGAGGAATGAAGGCGGAAAATGAAAATAAACTAAGAGAAAACTTAGGGTATTTGACCTGTCCAATCCTCATGATATGAGCGCGTAATGGGCGTCAACCATTACGACGACCTCGACATGAAAGCACTTTTGTTAAAACATAGTTATAAAGCACCTAGTTTTACATTAATCAACTCCACGTAAAAAATAGTCTATAATTGAAAAACGTTTACACTAAGAAAGGTGTGGAGTGATTAATGCTCCCTAGCTTACTACTCTACAACACATCCTAATAAGCATACACAATGAGGCAAATATTTTCAGGATGACTGTAATGTCCTAGAAAATATTTAATGGGTTTATTAGGATAAAAATAAAAAATAAGTCTATTTGGTGTGTTTTTATTTTGATCCTATAGACTTGTAAATTGTAGTTAAGAAAATAAAATGTAAGAGAATATTTTTAAGTTTAAAAAGAATTTGGAATTTCAAAAGAAATTACAAAATAAATAAGAAATAAATAAAAGAAGAGTAAATAATAAAAAAAAAAAAAGGGGAAATATATATATAAAAAAAAAAAAAATAGAGGAATAATGTGAGGCGCACATGCGCCTCACTTAAAGGGAAAACAGGAATGAGGCAGTACGGCAAGAAAAAAAAAAAAAAAGGAGAACAGGGAGGAGTTCTCTTAAGCACTTTTATACAAAATTTGCGATCTACGAAGATCCAACGGTCGGATTTTCAATCCGTTTTCGGAAACGTGATCCTTGAACTCGGATCTACGTTCTTACTAATTGTTTTAAGGTAAAACACTAAACTCATGATTTTGTGATTTTTGGGTAAAATCCTAAATATGAGTTTAATCCTCTATATTCTTTAGGTATTTGAGCTTATCGGAGCTTACTTGAGGCTACCCAAACTTTGGGTTGAAGTTTGGTGAATTTGGGTAAGTTTTTCCTCAAGCCTTAATTTTTGGGTATTTAATATTTGTGAGATTTTAAGAGATTAACCCTTAGTAAATGCCATTGTGCTAAGAATATTGTTGTTGGGGTTAAGTTTGGGAAAACCCTAATTTGATGGATTAGATAAATTTGAGGTTTTTAATTATTTAAAATTAGATTGTTAATTTATGGGCTATTCGTGGTGATAGTGATGATTAACCCCAAATTAACCATGAGTTTTGTAGAAAAATAATTATTTGTGGGGTTAGGTTTTAATGTTGGTAATTTGAATAAATTGGGAGTTTTATTTATAAGCCTAGGAATATTGTTAAGTATGAGTTTAGGCAATTGATGGGTAAAATAGTCATTGGGCAATTCAAAGTGAAAATTAGTGTAACTATTGGATAGAAACTAAATAGATGGAATGTGTTATGTACAGGGACACTTTGTGGATTGAACCTACGACTTGTTAGTGTTGGTGTGCAAGCAGTCAGGTGATATTTTACTCACTGAGAAATTGTTATTTTTATACATTATAGAATTGCAAAATATATATGTTGTTCTATAAATCCGAACCAACTGTATGTTGAATATACCTGTTTTGCTTGATTTGAGTACTTTAGAGTATGTTCAAATATATCAATGATGCTATGAAATGATGTATGAATGAAATGTGTTGAATTGATTTAGAGTGTTTTAATGTGAGTTGCGGTTGAGATTTAAATTATGCAAAGTAGAATGATGTAATTACATGTTGATTGGTTTAGCGAATTTGAAGAAAGTATGATTTGCAAAGTATAGGAGTATAGAGTTTGAAATGTAAAGTATAAAGCATGAGCATGAGCATAAAAATGAAAGGAAGAGTAAGCCTCAAAGAATGGAATGGAAGGAAAGTCTCACAAGGAATGAAAGGACAATCATGAGCATGCATATCATCGTTTAAATTGTGTTATGTTTTCATGATATACAATATTGTAGTTTTTATGCTAGACGTATTTGTATGCCTAAGAGTTTTACTGGCAAAGCAATTATGTATACTTCAATCGTCTAGTTGCATGATTTTAGAACATTGAGCTTGGATGAACAAGAATATTGTCATGGTTCGGTATGAGTAATACAGTGTCCTAGGAGTAGGTAGATGAATTGTTGTGGCACATCAGTAAGAAGTGCTTGGATACCTGAGTTTTACTCTAGTAACCGCATGGACAACTATGTATTCAACAAGAAGTTGTAATGCCCTAGGATTTGGTGTTAACCATATTCGAAAAATGATAGTAAGCTCGCACTGAAGAGCAAGATGGCATGTTTTAAGCTTAGTGTGCTTGGTTATGACGCTATTGGTTGCGATATAAGTGTGACTTGGGAGTAGGTAGATGAAATGTCGTGGTACATCAGTAAGAAGCGCTTGGATATCAGAGTTTTACGCTAGTAACCGCATGGACAACTATGTACCAGAGACAAGTTAATAACGTTAGATCACTGTGCATTTGATCTACCAACATAAAAGTATTATTGTAGGTGGGTTTATACGTGGTTGCGTCAAAGCCATTGGAACTTCTACGTATGGGTCCAACTACATAGTATGTTTTAAATGTTTTTCTGATAGTTGGTGTTTGCTATATCAGCTATGGGGGTTTTTCAAACAAAATTTTATAAATTGGTAGCTGTTATAGTGTACGCGAGACTAAAAAGAAAAGTTGGTTCATTGCGAAAACCCAATTAGTTTAATATCATTGAGGTCTCGGTATTATGTACTGAGGCGGTGAACTCACCATTTCACCTATACGGATGTGGCAAACCCCCACAACGTATAGATGGTGTCCCTTTGACTGCAGGTACACCTGACTTAGAGGAGGACCCCGTAGCTACATATTTGGGATATTACGATTGAAGCACACCGCGACAGTCGTATTGAGCTGGACTATGGAGTTCACTCTTTGGGGTATTTTGTATATGGCTAGTGACATAGGTATCACATATTCTTTTGTGTAGCCATTCTTTTGTATTAGTAGATAACTGTAAGCCTTAAACAATTAGACAGATATATGGCTCTTTTGTATGGACCACATGTATTTCCGATACCCTTTCCGTTATGAGTTTTAGTGTTATGATTATTCCGCTGTTAGATATTACTCTGAATATCAGGAACATGATATGGAGCATGTACGTAGGTTGGTTGAGCGACATGTAGTCGTGCCACTGTGATGACCCTTTTATGCTTTTTTAAAAAAAATGTTTTATAAAAAAAAAAGAAAAAAAAAGAAAAAAAAGGGTTGTCACAACAAATGGTATCAGAGCCATTGCCCAGCCTGAGATGGTGAGAGCGTGCACAAGCCCAATGAAGGATGCCAGCGGGGACGCTGGGTCCAAAAAGAGGGTGATTGTGACGTCCCACATTGCCTGGGAATGAGGATGTGCATATATGTATAAATGCACCATTTATGACACAACGCGTTTTAAAGCTGTGATAACGATGAACCTATTAGAATTCCACAGTTAAGCGTGCTTCTGCAAGAGAAATCCCAGGATGGGTGACCTCCTGGGAAGTCTGGTTCAGGGGAGCCAAAAGCGGACAATATTGTGTCATTGGGGGTGGGTTGTTACAAGGACTGAAATTCACGACTCAAGCCAACGATTTGTCACTATTTTAGGTGTTTTGGTAAATTAGGTCAGTGTTGTTCAAGTGTAGGTCGATGAAACCATGGTTGAAGATAACCTAATTTAATTTATGCAAAATACATCGTTTAAGCTATGAGTTTACAAAAGAAAGTTTAACTGATTCAAACGTGCAATTTCACATATTTTGCTAGATTTGGTTTAGTCTTAAAGCGGCACCGTTTCTTATTTTGAGATTGTAAGAGGCACCAACTTTTTCTTCCTTGGAAATTGGTTGGTACATCAAAAGTTTCACTTGCACTGGGAGTTGGTCGCACATGAAGCCATGCAGCTAGTGAAACCAAGGTAACACTGGGACATAGTTTGGGTAGTCAAAGTCAACATTCATCTGTAGGTTTCAACAAGTTGGGGCAGCAAAATATCCCAGCTGTAAATCTAGAATGGGACCAGTGTTAGTCTAACCGTCCCGATTTTTAACCGCTAACCGCCTTTATTATTATTATTATTATTATTATTATTATATTTTTAAAATGACACCAAAACGGCGTGGTTTGGACGTTAGGGTGTTTTAAAACAAAACAAAACAATGAAACATCTCTAACTCTCTCACTCCCAGTGCGCTGCACTCCCTTCCCTCTCTCTCGACTCTCACTCTCTCAGTCTACACTCATTGTGGTTTATTTGACAAACAAATTGTATTTTGATTCTTTAAGGATTAATTTCTAATCATATTAAGCTTAACAGTAATAAATACTTATCAGTGAATCCACTAATCACTAATTTGATATATACAAAGGTGAAGCTAGAAATTTAACTTTAAAGAAATCAAATTGCATTATGTATATATATATGACTTAGGAACCGATCCTAACTCAACTCTTCTCTTTTCTTCTCTACTTTTTTCAAAAACATTTATCACCCAAGCATCATTTCAAACATAATGTTTCTGCTTTTTTTTTCTAGGTATCCGTAATTTTGAAAAAAGTTAAAAAGACTACAAAACAAAACAAAAAAAAAAAATTGTACACCCAAACGTACCCTTAGAATATTTTTTTTAACAAATTTAAGAGTTCATTTTTTTTTTTAACATTTCCTTTTGAGTATGAGGATAGGGAGGGGGCAATGACCCCTATATATATATATATATATATATATATATAAAGACAAAAGTAAGAATTTAATTTATGAGATTGGGGCTTTCAAAAACAAAATTAAGAGAATAGGTTACAGTGGGACCACTATTAATAATAGAGCAAACAAAAAAAAAAACTCTTAAACAAAATTTGCATACATAATTTTTTTTAATATTTTTAATTTATTTTTGTTTAACTTTATTTTTTTAAAAAAATTCTTGACTCCGCCACTGCGTGTGAGCATTTTGTAAATACATCCTTAGTCTGTGATAACTGATTCATAACTACATTGTGGCATATTTGTTGTCATCGTGGCACAACAGTGATTACCTTATAAAGTGACCTTGGATAATTCTGCAAAAATATTCTTTTATGACAATTATGTCTGCTCGTAGTATTTTGGAATGTGAATCATTATTTTGTTTTAAATTTTCAATTCCCCCAACCCCATTATTTGTGCTACTTACTGAGCGTCAACTCATCCTTACACACTATCAAATGACTTACCCACACCGAGGACTAACAAAATCAATAACCAAAAGCACCAAAATTGATACATATATCCATGGACTTTCTTATGATCGATCATATCATAAAGGTAGCCACATACAGGAAAAAATCCACAAAGTACACAGTAGTTATACACAGCAAGATTAAGGAAAAACCAAAAACAAAAACCGAAACATCATTCTTAATTCACCCTTTCACAGTCTAAAAGCCAAGCTAGAGAGCTTCTCAAATTTTTTATGGGTTTTTCAGCTTGTAGTTGTCATTTGTGTTTAATTCTCTAATGACAACTTCCATTGTAAAAAAAAGTATAGCTGAAGAACGAATAGAAGGGCCAGAAGGGATTGTTAAAGTCTAACATTCAAAAATATGGTAGACTTATGCTTTTTTGGATTTCAATAACTAAAGACATTTTGATGTAAAGTCTTAATGATTTATTGTCATGTGGAACCAAAACTTGTGTATTAATCATATGTGAGAACAATAGTTTAAATCCACGTTGTTTTGAAGGTTTAGATTAATGTTTTATTGTCAATAGCTAATATTTCTTAGGCCTTTAACTTTAACAAGAGCATTCTCTAGGAGGCAATAATCAATTTCTTGTGGATAGTGCAACAAACATTCTCTCTCATAGTCTTTGTACCAAATAGCTAAAAGAAAACTCCTTCACTAGAGGAGTTCATGCCCCACTTCCTTTGCTCCACTGCCACCAAAGATTAAGAATTCGAGATAGAAAGAAAGATTGGTTGGTGGGGCAAGCAAGATGAACCAATCGCTTATACCTTCTATTAAATGAATTTAATTCAAGGGGAGGAGTGGGGAGTATCGATTTGGCAGAAGGACCAATAGCCGTGGCCATAGGGAGCGAGATCTCGATGTTTGTATGTGTGATTCTGACTTGGAAGGGTTTGTGGGGACTACCACGTCAGAAATGTGAAATAATTGCAGGATAAAAATTTGATGTATACAGCATACTCTTTTGGCTTAAAAAGGGAAGAGACTAGAAAACGATAATTCTTACTCTTTCCCCCACCCCCAGTCACCCACTATCCCTATTCATAGTGTTTAGGACCCTCCCTCCCTTCCCACCTACCACCCTACCCTCTATCCCTATTTGTAATGGGAATGACCCTCCCTCCCTCTCTTCTCCATTAAATTTCTTTTCCTACTATAGTTAAAAAAAAAAAAAAAAAAAAAAAAAAAAAAAAAAAAAAAATTGTTATTTTCAAAGTATTTGTAGCTCTTTCCTCACATAATGAATTCTCTCTTGAAGTTTTTTTAAAGGACCCACCTTCTCAATCCCCTACCATCTATCCCTATTTGTAGTGGGAAGGACCTTCTCACTCTTCCCCGTTAATGTATTTTTCTGATGCACTTAAATAAATAAATAAAAATGTTGCCTTCAAATTATTTACACCTCGTTCCTTAAATGATAAATTCTCTTTCGAAAAAGTTTAAAGGACCCTCCCCCTACCCTATATGGATATACATGCGGGCGGATATTAATCGCTCGCATTCGCTCCGCATATGTGGATGTGAATAGCAGTTTTAAGGGATGCAAATGTGTTTAACTAACCACATCCACATACCCTTTATATACTATTTATTTTATACATTTCTTATATATATTCATGAAAACAACATTATTTTAGTGTTTCATACCAAAATATATATATAACGTCGTTTTTGATTAAGTATAGCTTATGTTTACATTAGTTTGAATTGATATGTTGTTTTCTCATATAATATGTGAAGTCCAACATCGCCTAGGTATAGGAATGAGGATGTGCTTATATGAGTATTCGCATCCTTCTTGACACAAAACGTTTTAATGCCGTGATAGCCATGAGCAAATCAGAACTCCGCAGTTAAGCGTGCTTATGAGAGAATAGTATCAGGATGGGTGACATCCTAGGAAGTTTGGTTCGAGGGAGCCAAAAGCGGACAATATTGTATTGTTGGGTGTGGGTTGTTACATAACACTTTATCAAAAAGACAAAAGTAATATAAAATCAATATACTTTCAAAAAATTATGGCTTAAAAACAATTAAAACAAATCCAAAACACTGAAAACAAGCCTAAAATATTTTTAAAATATGTCCTAATAGAGACCCAAAGAAGAAGAAGAAAAAAGAATAAAATAAACTCATTACATAATATGCGGATAGCAAATAATAACCGCACAGATATGATCTCTTTCCTTACATGATAAATTCTCTTTTGAATTTGTTTAAAGGACCACCCCAAACACCCTATATCCCTATTTGTAGTGGGAAGGTCCCTCCCTCCCTTCTCTCCTTCCACCCTACCCTCTATCCTATTTGTAGTGGGAAGGACCCTCCCAAGCTCCCTTCCTCAAATGTTCTTTTTCTGATGTACTAAAAAAAATAAAATGTTGCTTTCAAATTATTTGCATCTCTTTCCTTAAATGATAAATTCTCTTTTAAATGTGTTTAAAGGACCCTCCCACCCAACCCCCGGCCCTACTCTCTATCCCTATTTGTATGTGGAACTTAATGACCCTCCCTCCCTAACGCTTAATGTTCTTTTTATTATGCACTTAAAATGTCATATATATTGCTTTTAAGTTATTTGCATCTTTTTCCTTATATGATACATTTTCTTTTGAATTTGTTTAAAGGACCCATCCCCCTTACCCCCTGCCTTCTATCCCTATTTGTAGTGGGAAGGACACTCCCTACCAGTTTTTAATGAACCCACGCGACATTTTAGGGCATATTTTTAAGTTGGATGCCTATAAATACCAGTGTGGGTTTCAATCGTTCTTCATATCTTCAAGATCATGTCTACACTATTCTCTCTCGTCCTTACCGAGGTTGCCATCCTCCTCTTGTGCATTGCTCCTATTTCACTTTCTCTAACTTTTAAGAAGATTCCATTGCCAACAGGTGCCACAGGTCCTGCATCTTTTGCCTTTGACTTGTTTGGTGGACCCTATGTGGGTGTCCAAGACGGTCGAATTCTCAAATATGAAGGACCCACTACTGGTTTCGTAGATTTTGCCTTCGACACGCCAACTAGGTTGATTTGGAACATATTCACATAAACAAAATCATTTTATGAGAGTTAATGTTTAGTTATACATAAACTTAGACAAAAACATGTGAAGAATAGCAAGCACCAAATAATTAATTAGTTTTAGAGGCAGCATTATATTAGATATTGCTCTTTAAGCTTTATAATTAATGTATTTGAAACGTACAGATTAATGTATTTTTTGTGGGAAATCTGATTGATCAGGTCCAAGGCGGTATGTGATGGCCAAACTAACGATTCTTTGGGACCCACCTGTGGGAGGCCATTTGGTTTGGATTTCAACATTTTGACGCAGCAGCTCTACGTAGCTGATGCATATTTTGGGCTTCTGGTGGTGGGATCTAATGGAAGGCTGGGAACCATTCTCGCCAGCGGTGTTAATGGGACGCGCTTCCGCTTCCTTAATAGTGTAGGCCTCGACCCATTAACTGGAGTTGTTTACTTCACAGAATTTAGTGTTGTTTACCAACTAAGGTACCTAGCTAATTTCTCATATCCCGCCTTTGAAATTTTCGAAAAGAAACACAAAATATATAGAAATAACGTACATGAGAGACGGATGAATATATGGTACTGTTTACTGTTTGTGATGCAGCAATATTACTCAGGCAATACTTAATGGCGATGCAACATGAAATTTATTAAAATATGATCCAAAGACAAGGCAGGTTACTGTGTTGCTAACAAGGCTTTCTGGAGCTGCCGGGGTTGCAGTTAGTGCTGACGGTGCATTTGTTCTCGTCTCAGAGCAGATAGGTCGAAGAATTCAGAGGTTTTGGATCAAAGGTCCTAAAAGAAATACGGCCGAAACTTTCTTAACCTTCCAAGGAAGACCAAATAAAATCACAAGAACCGGATTGGGAGATTTTTTGGTGGCAGTGAATGTAATAACAAACCACTCTACCCAAGACGTTCTGCCCACCGTGGTAAGGATCAATGCATTTGGCACTGTTGTAAAAAGGGTGGCACTTGACAGGCAGTATAACGACACGGGAGTCACTGAAGTTATAGAACATCTTGGCGAATATTATATCGGGTCTCAATATGTGAATGTGACTTTTGTTGGTGTCTATGGCATCCTCTAAAGAGTCTTCAAATATTGGCATTTAATTTGCATGTATTGGCAACCAGTACAGCTACTAATTAAATAAGAGTTGCACGTTCAATTTTATATCATGTGCATGCTTTTGTTTGTTTTATGCTCGATCAACTAGCTAGAAATGGCGTGAGTGCCAAACCTAGAACAGATATTAACCATGTATAATCGTATAAGAAAATAAAATAAAAAATGTAGAAATAACCAGGAACTACTGTGTGTTAGAATATATATTTTTCATATTGCGTTGATCCACAAATATTCTCCACTTAGATTTGATTGCAGAGAGATTTGATTATCATACTTATATTCACTCACCTACCACAATTTTCCTATAAATATGGACCTTTGTGTTGTAAACATCGTTTGAGTTAAATGAGAGCACAATGTACGTAGCCCTTAGACTGGCAATTCACAGTGTTGGACATAGGTGTACGTCTTATACAGAACCTCTCCAAAATTCTTAAGCTATTGCTTCTGTTTGCCTCTCCATATTTATATTCCCTATAAATTTCTAGAGCGCGATTCACAATGCGTTACGAGCCTGAGAAACAGACCTCATAACAGGACCTTAAACAAGAAAGTTGGCAAGATGAGTTCTGTGAGACTTCCTGTAGCGCCCCAGATTTTAAGACATAAAATATAACGTCTTAATATAGAAATTGAAGACCTAATAATAAGACAAAAAAATATATGAATACTTACAAAGATAAATATTTGTTAATATTTAATGTGAATGTTTATAGGATTAAATATTCATTAATATTTAAAGCATATTTATAGTTCTAAATTGACTAGATTAGATTATGGGACCTTAAGCTATAAATCGAAATAGAAATAACCAACCTGTCGAGGATAAGGATTGAAACAATGTACATGGTTCATCTGTGTTGAAAATATGAGTGTAGTTGGTAGGAGCGGATGTCCTACAACTAGGAGAAGCATATTGTACAAAAAAATTATTAAATTCATTAAACGGAAAATCCATGCTGCACTATCATTCTTTAACATGCAAATATCCCAAATAAAATATTAACATCATTTTTTTTAATAAAATAAAATAAGCAGAGAAAACAAATATTATAAAGTCAAAAATTACTACTAACACAAAAGCACAAACAATAATACCAAAAATTAAAAACTCACAAATTGGATCAAAAATAAATTTTAGCAAAGTTTCAACTACTGATCTGCCGCAAGTGGTGCCCTTTGCGTTGGTGCGTTCAAGCACAATTCTATGGATTGTCTCACCAAAGGCGCAAAAGAATGACAGGAACTCTTTCTTCTTCTTCTTCTTTTTTTTGGTTAGAACACAAAAAAACAAAATAAAACCAAATTCAAAATTCAAAATCCTAAACTATAACTATTAGAAAGATAAAACCAATTTAGAAATAAATTGTTTTCAAAAATAAATCAAATCTCCGACAATGGCGCCAAAAAATTTGTTGTGCAAATTTTACTAACTCACAAGTGCACAAATCATTTGCAATAAAGGGTTTGGCAAGTGAGAGGTCGATCCCACAGAGAATTGTGTTCTTCAAAACAATTTTGTATCTAAACTAATTAAATCCTAACCTAGTTCGGAAGGTTTTATTTTTTATTTTTTTGCAATTAAAAGAAAACATAAATTAAATAAATGAAAATAAATAGAAAGAAAAACACTAAAGTTTAGGAATCAACACTCACCAAATCGTAACAACTACTCCCTGTTCATCAATATTAATCCGAAGTTCTTACAACTAAAATTTTATGATTGTTTTACTATGCTTCAAACAGTTAATCAAAACCATCACATGTATCCATTCATTTACACAAAAGAAATCTGATTTCAATTAAATCATCAACTATATCCGTAAATCACAAGAAGATATCAAATATCCATCAAAAACATCAATTGTATTTGTAAAACAAATTACAAGGGATATCTAATTGTTTTATTAAAAAAAAAAAAAAAAACTAAGCAATCAATTATGTGAAATTATCTCAAATCATCAAATGTATCATTGAATCACAAAAGATATTCAAAAATCATTTCACAAATTGAAAAAGAAGTAAAACAGTTGTAACATTAAACCCAATAAAATAAGACAATAATGACTTACATGAAAGTACTATTGTTCTTCATCGATAAGGCTTCATCCTCAACCTTAGTTGAGAATTTAGCTACACATGATTATGTAAAATAAAACCTAAACATAAAGAAAATATGTGAAATTTCGTTTTTGGTCTCTAGCCTCCTTTTCTTGAGGCTTAGCAGTCTATTTATAGGGAGTAAAATAACCCTAGAAGCCCTAGAGATCCCAGAAAAATCGTATTTCAATCTCCTAGTCAAATTACGAAGCAATCCTAGTACAAATTAGAATAAGATTCGTCCAAATTTGTGTTCTTATATTACAAGACACTTTTGGCATAGCAGACTTCCGAATTAAGGAAATTCTATTTCACAATGATTTGTAGTAGCTTGAGTTAGCTTTCCAACACTCGAACTGAAATGTTATTGTCAAAATACTAAGACGTGTGCAAAATCTGAAATTTAATCCAATCTGATTTTGACTCCAATTAGAGAAATTCTGATTTAATCATTTTATTGATTTGGTTAAACATAACCACATCATCTAGGCCTTCTCAAAGTGTTCTTTCTTCCAAACTTTGCATTTTTCACATAAAAAATTAACTAATGTAAATTAAGGGGTTTAAATATGCAATATTTTGTACTCATCACCAACGTAACAGAGACATGGCTCACTGACATCGAGGTGCTATTCGACACTCTCAACTGTACTGACAAACAAAAGGTTCGTTATATTGGACTAAAGCTGACAGGAGAAGTCGGAAGATGGTGGACCTCAAAGAAGGTATTGCTTTCAGAACCCATGAAATAGATCATGGTACTATATAAGAGTTATACCTAGATAAAGAAAATTTATTCCTAAATCAAACAACAAGAATGAGGTAACTAATTCATGGCATTAATATTGGATATTTATGTTTCACCATACTTAAGAATTGTTTCATTATGGATTTCCAAAAATTGGGTGTTAGATTAACGATTAAACTATGTTTGAGGTTGAATAAGGAAAAATAGGCATATATAGTGCAATACAGGAAGAACGTATAAATTATAGACTGAGATCGGTGGAACAATTTGAAGGTAGTATTGAAAAATATTATTTTCTTACACCCTTTTTGAGGAAAAGGGAAAACAAAGATTGTTCAGTAGGACTTGATGTTACACATTGTATCCAACTAAGGATATCATGAATTTAAAATATAGTTGTGATTGTATAGACGAAAATGCCTACCATATAATGCATATCTGAGTTCAAGGTAAATTTCGAGGATGTGTGCTAGTCTGATTGATTAGACAAAACAATTGACTACTTAGTGTTATCATTGGAAGACTCCATAGATTAAAACCATATCTCGAGGACAGTCAATAGAAAAGAAATATCTCAATCTTAATTAAATGTCGTAAATAATGCCCATGTAAAAATATGTGATTATGCAACTGGCCTATTTTATATGTCGTCACAATGTTTAAGCAATATTAGAAAATTAAGTTAAGTTCGTTTAGAAGTCAGGAACAATAATAATGTTAAAATAGGTTTTAATGATTTGTGATCACATGTACACAATTGTGTTGCAGTGATCATTTGTGTGAGTATTCCCATAAAACAGAAAAGAATGGTAAGTATACTTACTGAGAGTGGTGCTTGTTTCTTTAATGTCATGATTACGAGTTGAAGTGTATGTGTGTAAATGATGCCGGCTATATTGGATGTGAACGCCTTATCATGTGTAGTCTTTTCATATGCTAACTTCCATAATACATTGATTATAAATGTGTTGAATTGTATATGTATGAATGGAACATTGCATATTATGCATGCTGTTGTGAATAATGGATTTGTAACAAATGATAAGACCAGAGATGGTTAGAGGCCCCGCCCACAACATTTATAAATAATATGACCGTATCATGGGTTAGAAGCCCACGGCATCTCTAAATATCAAGACCGTATCATGGGTTAGAGGCCCACGGCATCTCTAAACCTATTGGTATGGTTTGCATATTAGGAAGCTTATTGATATGGTTTGCACATTAGGAAGCATACTGATATGATTTGCATATTAGGTGTAACGACCCGCCTTTTACAAAAAGTCGTAAGTAAAAATTTTGATTTTCACGTATAGTTATGACATCATCAATGACGTCATCAGAGTATAAATTAGCAGTGGAATATATTTTTCTTTTAAAAACTTAAGAGCTGACTAAAATACTTCAATAAATAAGCGTAACTTGTCTTTACATATTAAATACACTAAAAGCAGTAAACATATGTGCCACATGCAGCACTTAATAAATACGCAGTTATTATTCATCTACATAATGTAAACTATTACATATCAACTGAAAATCCAGGGCCATTAAATCCCCATTCGTTTAAGCGGCTAATTATTGGAGGACAAACTCCCTTACCATGTCTTATTAACTTTTCCGCACTAGTAGTCAAAGTAGCATACTTAGTACATTGGTCATCTAGACAACCAAATACATTGACCATCCCAACAGTCAATTAAATAGCCATAACTTGCCTAGCACATTGACCATCCCAACAACCAACTTGTACTTAATATTGTTTTTCGCACAATCGGTATGCCTGTCCATTGGTCATCCCAACAACCAACTTGTTATTAACCTGCATTAGAATTATTAACAATATGCAATAGACTATCTCTATGCATACAATTAAATAACGCAGAAATCATCACATTATCAAAGCATAATCACTCAGTAAGTATTTTAGAAATACTTACAGTTCTTCCCTGCTACAGAAAAGTGTTCATAGATAAATGTTCGCTGCAATATAATTATATCCAAATAATAGTGAATTAGTATAATTCACCAAACACATAATTTAACCCTATACCTATCT
>NC_084889.1:22083260-22095760 GCF_958979055.1 Alnus glutinosa
AATTCCATGAAATTCTTAAAGTACTTAACCGTTAAGATAGAATATAGTAGTAGCTACTTTCAAGGAAGATAGAGTAGCATAGAAAGATGCCCCATAATATTTAAGGTTTAATCGATGGCGGTTAAACTGGATCAATATTAAAAATTTAATTACTTACTTCTTGAGGATGATAGAGTTTATAATGAAACAAGGAAAAGATCATGGTACCATATAAGGTTAGTACCCATACATACCTTAGTCGATAAGTCGAACCCATAAAATAGATCATGGTACTATATAAGAGTTATACCTAGATAAAGAAAATTTGTTCCTAAATCAAACAACAAGAATGAGGTAACTAATTTATGGTATTAATATTGGATATTTATGTTTTGCCATACCTTTTTTTGAACAGAATGATACTTCTTCATTAATAATAGATAGATCAAAATTATGATCAAGAGATACAGAGATCCCTACAAACAACTTCAGAAATAAAATTAGGCCACCCCCCTAACCATACCTCGTCTATACCCTTGGAAAAGGCCTCCTTAGCAAGCTCATGAGCAACCCAATTTACTTCTCTACGACAATATGAGACACAAGAGAATCTGAAACCTTCTAGCTCCTTTTTAATGGACTCTACAAAATGACCAATTCGGGAAAGGGGAGGATTACCTGTGTTGATCTCTTGAACAACTTGTAGCGCATCACCTTCAAACATAACTTCAAAAAATCCTACCTCTATACAAAAGGAAATAGCAAATAAGGCTGCCATCACTTCTGTCATTTTTGGTTCAACTATAACTTTTTGATACTTGCAAGCAACTCCCATGACACCTCCCGAACTGTCACGGACAATACAGCCAAATCCAATACATCCAGCTCTCCTATTTATTGACGCGTCCCAGTTAGCCTTTAGACGCCCCTGGGGAGGGGGCCGCAATAATAGAATGCCTGATGGACCACTCCCTTCGACTGTGCTTGTAGGAGGATCCAAGATGTTGCATCTGTGATATTCTCCACACTCCAATTTTGCTTCGTCAAAAACTATATTAGGAGGTGAAAATTTGCCTTCAAAAACCAAAAGATTTCTTCTTAACCAGATTCTTCTAGCCATAGTAGCCATAAGGCATAAATGCTCCACATCCAACTTTTGCATAAGCTGCTCCAGTAACGATGTAAAATCTTGCACTTGCGTAGAACATTTCTGAAATTGAACCGGTCCACATCCCCACACATCTTGTGCACCTGGGCAGGTCCAGATTGCATGGATAATGGATTCATCTTCTCTTTTATAGCAAGGACAACTCTTATCTTCAACAACTCTTCTCCGAAACAAATTCACCTTGGTGGGGATCAAATTGTGACATGCTTTCCAAATAAATAGCTTGACAGGATTTGGAACTTTTACAACTCAAATATTCTTCCATAAAAAGCTTTTAATAACTGGATTTGAGGGCTCGCCTCTTAAACACCGTTGAATGTCCATCCCCAAATGATAAGCACTTCAGACCGAAAACATTCCAGTAGAGGTGCCATTCCATATGATTCTATCAGGAGGGAAAGCGGGACAAAGGGGGATACCTATGATAGTCGCGGCTTCTTCAAGTGAAAACACCTTCTGGATGAGTGTATGATTCCATCCCCTCACCTCCCTGTCTACAAGTGCTAAGACTTTTGCATCTGGTGGAAGGTGATTTACTGGGGACTGAACAAAGAAAGAAGTTGGAGTTGGCAGCCACCGGTCCCCCCACACATTTATTGAATTACCATCCCCCACCCTCCATATTAATCCCTAAGCCAAGAGGTCTTTTGTAGACAATATGCTCCTCCACGCAAATGACGGTCGGCTCCCTAAGTGAGCTTCCAGAAACGAAGACCGAGGATAATATTTGGCTGGAAAAATCCTAGCCGTTAGTGACTCCGGGTTTTGGATCAGCCTCCAACATTGCTTAGCCAACAGGGCCTTGTTAAACATCGTCAAATCTCTAAAGCCCAGTCCACCCATGGCCTTTGAATTTCCCATTTTATACCAACTCATCCAGTGGATTTTAGAATCATTTGCCATGTGCCCCCACCAAAACTTTTGCATCATGCGGTTCAAATCCTTGCATAAAGATACAGGGAGGAGAAAAACACTCATACTATATGTTGGAATTGCTTGGACAACCGCCTTTATAAGGATCTTTTTCCCAGCTTGGGACAAAAATTACACCTTCCAATTGTTTAAGTGCTGCCAAACTCTATCCTTAATACTATTAAAAGATTGAGTGCGAGATTTACCAATCAAAGTTGGCAAACCAAGATAGGAATCATATCTGGTTGCCTCGGACAATCTCGAAGGAGAGGATTTCCTGTCTTCTACTTGGGCAGGTATTGTGGCTAAAGAAGACTGCGGTTTTCTTGAAATTGATCTTTTGACTCGACCCAGATTCATAAACCCCAAGAATACGCATAATCCTCCGCCATTCCACCTGGTTAGATTTACAAAAGATCAAGCTATCATCTGCAAAAAATAGATGACTGAGTTTTGGACCCCTCCTGGACGTGGGAACCGCTGAGATTGCCCCTGTATGTTCTGCATGTTTCAAGAGAGAGCTGAGGGCCTCAGCACAAATCAAGAAAAGGTAAGGGGAGATAGGATCCCCCTACCTAATGCCCCTTGAAGGTCTAATGTGCCCCACACCATTTCCATTAACCAGGACAGAATACTTCACAGTCCGGATACAGGACATGATCATTTTTATCCACCCTTCTTCAAAACCAAGCTTGCACATGACAGCTTCTAGGAAAGGCCTCTCAACCCTGTCGTAGGCCTTACTCATGTCTAATTTCAATCCCATGTAGCCTGTTTTACTCCACATATTGTTCTGCATGGTATGCATATTCTCATAGGCGGCTAGTATATTGTCAGTTATTAACCTCCCTAGGATGAATGCACTCTGAGTACTAGAAATAATTGCTGACAATACCTTTTTAAGTCTATTAGCAAGAATCTTAGATATTAGCTTATAAAGAACATTACAGAGGCTTATGGGTCTGAATTCAGATACAGAACACGGATTAGAATCCTTGGGGATCAGAGCTATATTAGTGGAGTTAAGCTTCTCATCCATTTCCCCAGTTTCAAAAAAATATCGAATAACATCACATACCTCATTGTGGACAATGTCCCAATTATTTTGATAGAAACACGCTGGAAAACCATCAGGCCCAGGAGCCTTGAGTGGAGCCATCTGGTGGAGGGCAGCAATGATTTCCTCCATAGACACAACGGCTGTTAACTCCTGATTCATGCTAGGTGTAACTCTTTTTTCCATAAACCGTGTGCTTTGTTCCACCTCTAGACCAGTCCCTGTAGTAAATAGCCCTTGAAAATAGTCAATAAAAGCACCTTCAATCTCCTACTGAGTAGTTCACTGTCTCCCTTCCTGGTTCAATATCTGCTGAATTTGGTTCCTCATGTTGCGCTGGGAGGCACACGCATGGAAGTACTTGGTATTCCAGTCCCCATTCCTGAGCCAACTTTCTTTTGATCTTTGACGCCATTTCAGGTCCTCCTCTTCTAAAAGAATATTCAATTCATCTTTGAGAACTTTTTCCTCCTCTGCTCTTCTCGGTTCAGACAATTGTTGAAGGGCTTGCAGATTTTTTAACTTATCTTGTATCTTTCCCTCCACTTGATCCCCTTATTTTCAAGCCCAATGTTGAAGTGATTCCCTACACCCCTCCAGCTTACTAATTATCATCCGCCACTTGTCACGAACAGGGCCTTTAACTCGCCAGACTTATTTAATCATAGGTTTGTGTTCTTTGTGTGCCACCCACGAAGCTTCAAAGCGGAACTATCTGTTCTTTCTCCATTTAACATGCTGTGAATTAGAAATAGACACAAGTAGAGGGTTATGATCAGAGAAGCATCTGGTAAGAACTTGGACATCCACCGCATCAAAGAGCTGGCACCATTCAGGGTTAGCTACTGCCTTATCCAGACGCTCCAAAGATAACTCACTACCACTTCTCCCATTCGTCCAAGTAAAAGTTGGCCCAGTAAAACCAAAATCCAGCAGATTGCAATCTTCCAACGCGGCTTGAAAATTCCTCATCTGGCTCCGGGGTCTCACTGCCAAGCTGTATTTCTCAAGGCTAGAAGTGATCTCATTAAAATCACCTAAACATAGCCATGGAGAAGGATGAAAAGAGAACAAATATCGTAACAAGGACCATGATTCCATCCGCTTGTCTGATTCTAGGTTCCCATAAAAACCTGTAAACTTCCAAGGGGCACCTGCATTTTTTGTTTTGATGATTGCATTTACGTGTCTCCTGCTATAATTCTGAATTTCCACACTCAAATCCGACTTCCAGAGAAGAATAAGTCCCCCACTACGACCTTTACAATCAACTACAAAAATATTTTCGAAACCCAATTTTTTCGTCAAAAAACCTGCTTTTTGTTGCATTAACTTGGTCTCCATCAAGAAAACCAAGACAGGCTTCTTGTCCTTCACCATTTGGTGAAGACCTTGAACTCGCCGGGGGTTCCCAAGCCCCCAACAGTTCCAGCTCAAACAATTCATGATGAGTGGCGGGGCTGTTCAACAGCCACCGCCTTTTCCTGCTGGGATATGCCCTTACGGGCCATCGCCATCTTCTTTGGTGCTTGAATACTATCTTCATCCTCCCCTGCCACTCGATCAGAGGAGTCTTTTCCTTCATTACTCACTAGATGCTCCGAACCTCCCTTCTTAGTGTTGGCACTCCTGGCCCTTTTCTTCCAATTTCAGCTTCTGATTTTCTGTTCGCTTCTCGATTGTTCACTCGGTGGTTGAATCAGAGAAGGAGATTCAAGCTTTTGTAAAGTACAAGACCCATCAACCTGTTGATTGGTCGACACCTTCTTTGGAGGACAGCTCACATGTGGAAAATATGACGTGGAGAAAGGATCACGAACCAGCTGGATACCCTCCATGTCCATTTTAATCCATTCCATTCTCCCTTGAGTTGAGTCCCAACCACCCATGAATTTGGACAGTAACTTTCCACTTTTATCCCCACTAGGAGCTTCAAGGACAGAGTCAACTGTCTCTTGATGTGCTGTGACCACTTTATTACCCACCCCGTTACGTGGCTTACCATCCTGCAAGTCTGGAAATTCTCCCATATCCCCATCACTGCCAAGATATTCCATATTATGACCTATGCTGACCTCTGATGCCTTCCAATTGGTCTTTCCAAAATTTGCCACCCCAGAATCTTCTGAAGAAGAGTCAACTACAGCCTTTCCTTTTGGAGATTTTGACATGCCCAACATGCATCGTGACATACCTTCCTGCATAACCGTGCATCCCTCCATTTCTTTAATACTTGCCAATTTGGAAGCCGTGGACCTCGCCAATGCCTGCGCAATGCAAGCATCCCGGCTATCCCCATAAATAGCAATTGAGATACCGGGTGTTACATTTTGACTTTATGGAGGGAGATCTCCCTCATTATAGCCATCCCGTAACGTAAGGCAGTTTTCCATACTGGGAGAAATTGCCGTTACACTAGGGAAATTTGGGTTTCGACTTCCATGGCTGTCGCCTCCTTCGCCGGAAAACAGACCACCTTTTGAAAGGTGTTCAAGGCCTCCTTCGCCGGAAAACATACCACCTTTTGAATCCAATTAATGATATTATGAATTTAAAAGATAGTTGTGATTGTATAGACCAAAGTGCCTACCATATTATGCAGATCTGAGTTCAAGGTAAATTTCGAGGAACTGTCATCCAAACCTGACTTGGACTAGGAAACGTAAGGCTCCTTATATGGAAATACCTTACAAAGAAATATAAAGACTAACCTAACTTGGACTAGGAGATGTAAGGCTCCTTATTTATATGGAAATAAATGCAGAGACAATTACTACTCCTAGTCAATCACCTAGAGAGATAAGCAAAGATTTGGGGACCATAGTGCTAATTTAATAAGGACCACCGTAACATTTCTTCCCCCTTAAAAACGAAGTTTGGAACGTGAGAAAGGAAGCTAGTCTAATCTCCAATGGAATAAAGCTTTATGTTTTTACGTTCATTTTGATATAAATCCCTGAAAGGACAACTTTGGTGCATTAAATAAAATCCAATTAACCTAGCATCACATTATTAGCTGAATGGTTAATTAATTTATTAAATTTGAGATTTAATAGATAATAAAGTTAATGACGGACATTAGTTAGTAGATTAATTTCCCTTAAATCACATTGCATGTGAGGATATATTTATGGCCATGTCTTTTTTATTTGAACACCAATTCTCTACCCTTTTTTCAAAGAAACCGGGAAGACAAACATTTGTACAAAGAGATATGCTATTTCATATTATCTTGTCTTTCTTTTATCCTTCTGTGATGACGTGACATTGTCAATCCACCTTTAGATCAATCTTAAATAACAAATAAATAAACATTCAATGGTGAATTTACAATGCCACATCAGCCAAGAATATTGGGAGAAGGATGCATGGACTACCTAATTGCTTATTAGTAAATAACAATTAAGACATTAAATGAGACCTAAATTCTAGGAACTATTTACTACCCGCCCACTTTGGTCTTTCATCAAGCTTTTATTTTGTGCTTTTAATGCCTTAAATGGTAGACAAAGTCTAAAGATAAGAAATGAAAAGTCACATTCTTTTATTTTAGACTGAAATTTTTCACTCCCTTTCACTGCATTTCATTAGAATGGCTTTGTTCTTTAACCAATTATTTGTTTCTATACTAGCATTGAATTCTAAAAGAAGATAAGAAAGATAGAGAGAGAGAGACGTACACGTACACCAAGCCATGATTGTGTGTTTTTTTACAAGCCATGCATAAACCAATGCCACATTTGCAATATTTGAGTAGTGGGTTTTAATTGAATGTATAGGAAACTATTACACACCCTTCAATTTAGTTTTAATTGAATGGTTATTACATTTGTTTGGGAAGTTAACTAAACTTGAAATGGAAATTGGAAAGTCGCATTTTTCACGCCCTTGAGTTAAATACAACAACTATCATACCATTCGTAGCCTACTTTCTCTAGCAACATTTGTTCAAATTTTCTTCCATGAATTCATCCAAGTCAAGGCACAGGTTGATTGTTGTCATGATTTTCAAGGAACAATTGGTTTATTAGCAAACAAGGTAAGTGGCTTAGTCAATGGAATTTTATAAAATTGTTTATATTTTTCGTTAAATATCATTTTGAGAATCTTGTGCATGAATTTAAATTCTTTTTTTGAATTGGCAGACAGGAGTAGCAGAAAGCCCAAATGGACATACTGACTTTTGTGTCCGGACAGCCAAGGCAGTAATCCCCTTATGCGACTCAGAACACGAGTGTCCGGACGGGCACTTATCGTGTTCGGACACCACGCAATATAAACTGAAAAATGGGTCTTTTTGGCTCGTTGTCTCACTAGGGTTTTCACTTTAAACCCCCATTTTTTGAAGATCCAAGACCCATAACTAAAATCTAACACCGAGAATGTGATCTACACGAAAAGATCTGTGTTTTGATCAATTGGTTTGAGGTAATTTTGAAATCTCTATTCTTTCTAGATTTTGGGCTAATCCTTGAGAGATTGAGCTTGGTCTTCTTATATTCTTTAGGTTTTACACATTTTGGGCTAACCCTATGATTGTCTTATGGGATAGTGTTGTTTTGGGTTAGATTGTCAAATGGAACCTAGAATTCTAAGGGTTTTCCGTGGGTCTAGCTCTTAAGCTTTTTCAAAGGCTAAGCATGAGTCTAGAGTTAGAAAATGCTAATGTATTGTGCAATTTGGTAATGCAGCGATACATTGCATGGCTTTGGTTGAAGATTCTCCATTAAGCCGAAATTCTCGCAGCCAAAGTGAGTATCTTACTTACTGAGAACTCGTAGTACTGTTATGATTAGAATATTATATTATAGTTTATCGAGCCAATGTTATTTTTGGATGAATATATGTGCTTGCGCTTAATTTCAATATCTTGAAGTATGATGAAAAATACTATAGAAATGTTTTATGTGTTGTGAAAGATGGTTATGAAATGAAATTGAGATATGATTATGAAGTAATGTTTGAAGAATATTGTATTGAGTTGAGATTTCATGATGTATTGGAAAGAATATGGAAAGAACATGATGTTGATTGAACATGATATAATTTGGAAGTGATATAGCCCGAACACAAAGCATGGATAGTGTTGGAGCACTAGCATAATGAAATCATGTACGTTGAATGAGCCCTGGGGTTGTAGCCTCATGGGTGGAATCAGTAGGTTTCAGATAGTTTGAGCTCCTGGCCTCAGACTCGGTATGTCTAGAGAGTTGTAGTTCCTAGCAACAGTGAACGAGCCTGGGGTTGTAGCCTCATGGGTGGAACAAGTATAAGTCCAGAAAGTTGTAGTTCGCCATCATAAACAAAGAGCATGCATAGCATAGTGATGTTTGATTTGATTTGGATATGGGTTGTGTACTAGACGTATTAGTATGCATATGTTTCCTGCTATGGGACAGGAAGCATACGTACAGTGGTATTCGACTAGTTTTTATTGCATTCTATGAAATGACATGTATTTGGAGTGTGTATTACATGAATTTTCCAAAGGTCCGGAATGTCATTTATGCATGCGCAACCGAGTAATGATGTTAAGTAGATTTCATGAGATGGCATTTGTT
Organism: Alnus glutinosa; assembly: GCF_958979055.1. Taxonomy (NCBI): domain Eukaryota; kingdom Viridiplantae; phylum Streptophyta; class Magnoliopsida; order Fagales; family Betulaceae; genus Alnus; species Alnus glutinosa. The sequence goes on from NC_084889.1 coordinate 22,091,938, forward strand.
TGGAGTGCTTGTAATCCATGAGTTCCCCAAAGGTCTGGAGCTTCACGTATTCATGCACGACCGAAGTATGACATTGAATGAATTGGTTGTGATGTTGTAGATTTGGAGTGCATGTATATTGGAATTCCCCAAAGGTCTGGAATATCCTATATGCACGTGCAGCTGAGATATGATGATGTGTGAATCATGATGATGTAAGGTTTTCGAATGTACATATGCCAGAATTCCCCAAAGGTACGGAAGGAATGCATGTGTATATAGCTAAGATATTACGTCAAATGTTCCCTTGTGTTACCATGTTTGGGAGTGTGAGTATATTGGGATTCTCCAAAAGTATGGATTACTCATATGCGCATAAGGCTGAGATCTTGTGTCAATTATATCTTAGATACTCTTGTATGCCTACATTTGCCCCTAGTGTGCGAAAAGCTTGTATACGGGAATATCTTAGTCACACGGCTTATATATATATGAGTTGATTAATGAACCAATTACCATGGTTTACCTTATCGGATAAAAAAACTTTTTACAAAACCTATCATTCCACAACTAGCTGTTATTGTAAACATATGGTAGAAATGTAAAGATTGGCTCATTGCGAAAACCAATGCGTATTATACTCTTGAGTTGGTGAACTCATACTTTCACCTGTACGGGCGTGGCTAACACCACGACCAAATAGATGATGTTCCTTTGGCTGCAGGTACCGCAGATGTCAACGACGACCTTGTGGCAAACTAGTTGGAATACTATGACTAAAGCTCGTCGCTCGGGTCGTTTATATGTTGGACTTGAATGGTCCCTTTTGTTGTATATTTTGTATATGGCTAGTGTCGTTTGTGACACATGTATTTGTTTAGCCATTCTTTTGTTGCATAGTTAATGTTTTGGACTAAGCCTTAAAAAGATAGACTTTTAAATGGCTCTGTTGTTGTGATTAACTTATGTTAGTTTATTAGAGTTGAATTCCGCTGTTTAGATTTGTATTCCGCTACATAGTATTATACTCTGATATATTAGGTACAGCTTATGGGACTTGTGCTATAAGTTGGCTGAGTGACAAATAGTCACGCCACTATGATGACTCATTTTATGTTTGTATAAAAATGTTTATATTGAAATTCTCAAAAGGTTCAGAAAACTTGTATGTGCAGAAAGTCGAAACAGTGTCAAGTACTCTTATGCTTAGATATTCATGTATACCTGTATTTCCCCAAAGGTTTGAAAAGCTTGTATACGAGCATATCTGAGTCCCATGTTATATATGTAATGGGGTGTATGCTTTAGAATATTACCTTATGATTATAAATGTCATTGTTTACCTTATCAACTAACAAACATTATTAGGCAAATCATCAATCCACAAAGTAGCCGTTATTGTAAACATACAGTAAAAATAAAGGGATTGGCTCATTGTGAAAACCCAGGGAGTTTTATACTATTGTGTTGGTGAACTCATACTTTCACATATGCAAACGTAGCTACCACCACGATCGTGTAGATGTAGACGCTTTGGCTGCAGGTATCACTAATGTCGACGAAGACCCAGTGGCATTGTATTTGGGATACTATCACTGAGGTTCTTTGCATTTGGTCGTACATGAGTCAGACTCGGATAGTCCACCTTTTGTATAGACATTTTGTAAATGGCTTGTGTCGCATGTAACACTTATTTTGTATAGTCATTCTTTTTATGTAATTAATATTTGATTTATGCCTTAAACAGATAGATAGATGTATGGTTCTTATATTGTATTTACTTATCTTAGTTATGAAAGTTAGTTTCCGCTGCATTGTATTATCTTTGATATATCAGGCATATGTTATGAGATGTACTTCAATCTCCTAGTCAAATTAGGAAGCAATCCTAGTACAAATCAAAATAAGATTCGTCCAAATTTGTGTTCTTATATTACAAGACACTTTTGGCATATCAAACTTCCGAATTAAGGAAATTCTATTTCACTATAATTTGTAGTAGATTGAGTTAGCTTGCCAACGCTGCTAGTTTTGCCTTAATCCAACACTTGAACTGAAAGTTATTGTCAAAATACTAAGACGTATGCAGAATCTAAAATTTAATCCAATCCAATTTTGACTCCAATTAGAGAAATTCTAATTTAATCCTTTCATTGATTGGTTAAACATAACCACATCATCTATGCCTTCTCAAAGTGTTCTTTCTTCCAAACTTTGCATTTTTCACCTTCAAGCTGTCGTTTTCTTTAGCAACTTACAAAATACTAAAAACACAAATCTAACACAAAACATTAGATTAAGACATAGCTAAAGAATTAACTAATGTAAATTAAGGGGTTTAAATATACAATATTTTGCACTCATCACCAACGTAGCGGAGACATGGCTCACTGACATCGAGGTGCTATTCGGCACTCTCAGCTGTACTGACAAACAGAAGGTTCGTTATATTGGACTGAAGTTGACAGAAGAAGCCAGAAGATGGTGGACCTCAAAGAAGGGATTGCTTTCAAAACCCATAAAACAGATCATGGTACTATATAAGAGTTATACCTAGATAAAGAATATTTGTTCCTAAATCAAACAACAAGAATGAGGTAACTAATTTATGGCATTAATATTGGATATTTATGTTTCACCATACTTAAGAATTGTTTCATTACGGATTTCCAGAAATTGGGTGTTTGAATAACGATTAAACTATGTTTGAGGTTGAATCAGGAAAAATAGACGTATATAGTGGAATACAGGAATAATGTATAAATTATAGACTGAGATCGGTGGAACAATTTGAAGGTAGGATTGAAAATAATTATTTTCATACACCCTTTTTGAGAAAAAGGGAAAACAAAGATTGTTATGTAGGACTTGATGTTAAACTTTGTATCCAACTAATGATATCGTGAATTTAAAATATAGTTGTGATTGTATAGACGAAAGTGCCTACCATATAATGCATATTTGAGTTCAAGGTAAATTTTGAGGATGTGTGCTAGTCTGATTGATTAGACAAAACGATTGACTACTTAGCGTTATCACTGGAAGACCCCATAGATTAAAACCATATCTCGACGACTATCAATAGGAAAGAAATATCACAGTCTCCCACTAAGACAAAATTTGAGGATGATTAAGGTAAATAATATCTTGATTTGAAACTTCTTGCTTAGTGTGAATTGTTATGAACTATATGATTTACATTATCGAGGTCTTGGAAAATTAAGAACTATTACTTACTTGAGGCAAAGGAATGGTTAGACCTAAATTAATGTTAAGAGATTTTTGATGGAAGGAAACTCCAACCCGTACAAAATCTAAGGATGATTAGAATGGTCATATAATCGAGGCATTAGGTCATGAATAAGATTCCTCCCTAGAATTAAAAGATGAAATTCTGAAATATTATTTGAGATACTTGACAGCATGACAATATTTGATCATATAGTATCACATACATACTAGTAATAAAGACCTTATCAAGAGTAGACCTTTATAATGAAGCAAAGAAATAAAAATGATGTAAATGGTGAAAAGTCATATGATGATAGATAGAAATGAAATATACATTATTTTCTTACATCCTTTTATTCCTTAGAACATTTCCATATGTGGACAATTAGAATAACCTATGTTCAACGATTAGCAACTACACTTAAAATTTGTGTCACCCAATTAAGATAAGTGAAAACTTAGGAGTTAAGTTTTCTTTTGATGTGAACTTTACGAATTTCAAAGATGAAATTCTATTAAGAGGGGAGGAATGTAGCACCCCCAGATTATAAGACATAAAATATAACATTTTAAAATAGAAATTTAAGACCCAATAATAAGACAAAAGAATATA
>NC_084889.1:22100760-22108260 GCF_958979055.1 Alnus glutinosa
GCGTCCATACATATTACAGCAATCGCCCAATCTGCACCTTAGCCTATAAATAGAGGCCTCTTGGCATTAAGAACCGCAAGAATTCGGTATTGAATTCCACAAGAGCTCAGAGAAGTTCAAGATCCCTCTGAAGCCGTTACAAGTGTGCTGCGCTACATCTGAAGTCTATCTTAGAGGTTGGCTCTAAGGTAAAGGATTCCATTGAAGACCCCTTCAGGTAGGAGACCTGGTTGGGAGGCGTTCGTATTGGGTTACACGTTAGAGAGCAAGGTACGACCACTGCATTGGGTATATGTGAGTGCTACTATCTTGTATCTAGTCTTGTCTTTTGAATATTGGAATTCCTGAGTTTGGCTGCCCCGGAGTGGTTTTTCTCTTGATTGAGTTTCCACTTCGTCAACAAAAATCTGTGTCTTTTATTTTCCGTTGTGCTTAACTTTTGTTGACACTTGTACACACACTTTACTTTTAGAAGTCAAATTTCAATTTTCAATTGGTATCAAAGCTTGGTACACTTTGAGAAGATTAAATTCTTGAGTGTCATTTATTTTTGACTTCTATTTGCTACTATGTCTAACTCTTAATTTTGTTCCTACCTTCGATGGTACGAACTATGGCTATTGGAAAGCTCGGATGCGGTTCTTTTTAAAATCTATTGACTGTTGGAGTATTGTTGAAACTGGTTGGACTAAACCAGAGGATACAACCCTCGAGACAATCCCTCTGAAAAACGCTAGACTTTCCAATGGTAAAGCCCTCCATGCTCTATGCCAAGCACTTTCTCCTTCTGAATTCACCAAAATTTCAAACTGTGAATCAGCCAAAGAAGCACGAAAAATCTTGGAAACAACATATGAAGGCACGAAACTTGTTAAATCTGCCAAACTTCAAATGTTGATTTCAAGATTTAAAGAAATTAAGATGTTGGAAGAAGAGACCTTTGGAGAGTTTTACTCCAAGATGAGTGACCTGAGGAATTCCATGGTGAGTCTTGGGAAACCTATCTCCGATGTAAAACTCATCCGAAAGATTCTAAGATCTTTGCCTGAGCGTTTCAGAATCAAGGTGAACAACATTGAAGAAAGCAAGGATCTTGAGGAGATGGAGATTGAATAGCTGGTAGGATCTCTTCAAACAAATGAGTTGTCTCTGTCCCCGGTCAAGAAGTTGAAGACCATTGCTCTAAAGGCTTCCAAGAAGAAGGTAGAAGCATCATCTGAAGATGACTCTGTGGATGAAGAAAAGGCTGTGGCTATGTTAGCCAAAAATTTCAGAAGACTAATGAAAGATGATCGGTTCAAGAAGAAGTTTTCTGAAAGAGTAAAGAAATCTCCCAGAGAAGCTGAACCAGAGGAAGAAGATAAGAAAGATCCCAGAGGACCTCGATGTTTTGAATGCTCAGGCTTTAGGCATATCCTAGCCGATTGCGGGAATCTTAAAAAAGGCAAGGGGAAAGCATACAATCTGACTCTTAGTGATGAGTCAGAAGAAGAAGCTCCAGAGTTTGAAAAATTTCTGGCCTTTGTAGCCCCACATGTTGAAGAAGAAGACTTGTATTACTCGGAGCATAGCGATAATGAGGAAGAGCTCAAGGAGGCCTACAAGACACTCTACATAGAGTATGAGAAGCTGATGGAAGGCCGAAAGCAGCATCTTAATGACCTGAATAATTTGCAGACCGAGAAGAGTTCATTGCAGCTCAAAGTACAAGAGTTCGGGGAAAAGCTACTAGAAACGCAGCTCCAGCTAGAGAGAGTCACTGATGAGAAGCTGACTCATATGCTGTCTATCCAGAAGAGCCCAAATGACAAGACTGGCCTCGGGTATGTAGCTCCCTCTTATGATATTCCTTCTTCCTCAAAGACTGTGTCTGTGAAACCTACAGTCCCAGAGCCTCCTCCCACTGTTGAAGATAAAAAGAAGGAAAAGGTCAACGATGATGTTCCAGGCATTCAGGAGCCTCATTCCATTAGAAGACCTCCCATTTGTCATCACTGTGGTCTCAGTGGGCATGTTCGCCCTCAGTGCTCCCTCTTGAAAGCACAGAAGGCCAAAGCCAAGAAAGAAGTGCCCAGACAAGCTCATTATGGCAATAGACCTGTAGTCCAGCATCAGACTCCATGGCATCAGGCGTCTTACCAAGCACCATAGGGACAAGCACCAAGGCATCAGTATCAAGCCCCTTGGTCTCATGCTCCTCAGCAGCGGTTTGTACCAGCCAATCATAGTGGCACCTACAAGAGCAAACCCAAGCAGTTTAGAATGCCTCAGAAGATGAAAGAAGAGCAATAATCCAATAAGCCTCCTATCTGGATGCAGAACATGATGGAGTGGATGATGCGGTCTGATGAGTGCCAAAAAGTGTATATTTGGACCCCTTAATTTACATTAGTTAAACCTTTAGCTTTGTTACTTTCTGATGTTTTCGTTAGTTTAAGTGTTTTGGCGTTTTGCAGGGCAATAAGAGAAAAATGACAATTTTCAAGGCAAAAATACATAGAAAAGCTAGATTTTCGGAAGTGCTGAAAAAGTAGATCGATCAAATATTAATTTGATCGATCGAATATTAAGTAGATCGATCGATTTTAAAATCGATCGATCGAATTTATACGGAGCTGGAATTTCAGAAACCCTAGCTAACTCTATAAATACCATTCTTTTCTCTTTTGTTCAGGGAGGTGGCCGCTTAAGAGTGCCATAGGGGCCGATTTCACTGTATCTTAGGGTTTTTGGGTCGATTTTGACCTAGAATTTCAATTTTTTGTAAGTTTATTCATTTTTAATGCATTCTTGTAGTTCATTTATGCTTTCTTTGTTCATCTCTAGCTAATACTTTCATCTAAGGTTGAGGATGAAACCTCACCAGTGAATAGAAACGGAGTTTCATGCTTGTTTATGCTATTTGATTTTATGGGCTTGATTTCTCATTGTTCTATTTCGGTTTTTGAGATTATTTTTGGATATCTCTTGTGATTTCCAAATACAAGTGATGATTTGATATAGTTTCATTAAATTGATGGCTTGGGTTTTCATGTATGTTGGATATTCATTGTGTTTCATTCTATGGATACATTTGATGATTTAGTTGAAACTAGATATCTTTTGTAATTTGTGGAAGAATGGATTCATTGAATGATTTAAACTATTTTTGAAGCAAAAGTAGAACATACCTAAGATTGGTTTGAAAGAATTCAAAATATGTGTGATGAGCATGAGATTAGGTTGTTGTGATTTGGTGAGTGTGGATTCCAAAACCCTAGACCCCTTTATTTTCATTAATTTTGTTTATGTTTTCTTTTATTAAAAACCTTAAATTTGGAACTAGGTTAAAATAGGATTAGTTTGAATAGAGATTAATTTTCGCAACTCAATTCCCTGTGGGATTGACCTCACACTTGCAAAACGCTATATTGCAAACGATTCGTGCACTTGCGAGTATTAAAATTTTCACAACACGGTCCTGCCAGCAACCACCCTCTGGAAGGCAGGCTTGGGTCGAGAACATCAGTCACCCCATGAGGGGGAACCGACGCACCTAGCAGATTCAGGTGTTTATGCCTAGGATTTGGTTCCTAATCCTATGGCATCAGGTTTGATTGCTTATCTTAACTTGATACATCTTTATATGCAATCTAGGAACCAGTTGTGTTTGCCCCCTATGTCTCTTGAGAGAACTTTGCAGGTATTTCTTTAGGGGAAGACAGAAAAAGCAGGTCGAGCGACTGTTTTTCTGTATTGGCATCATCGAGCATCCAAAGGTTTGATCTTGCCTTTGCATATGATGTCATTTCCATATTGCTTGTTGTTTTTGTTTTAAATAAAATAAAAAAAAAAAAAATGGGGAGAATTTGCAGGATATTTTTTTTCTCTTGGCTTATTAGGTAGTGTATGTATTTTCACCTGATATCTCAATTATGTGAGCATTAATCTACTCTGCTTAGATATAATTGAAAGTTTATGACTATATTGGCCAAGTGTTTTCCCTATTTTTGCAAAAGAAGGATAGCTTCTTTCCTCACGCGATGAAAAAGTGCACTATCCCGGGCTCCCGTAAAGGTACATCTTTCCTTCTCTGACCTTTTGCTTTTAGAAATTTTGGATAAGAGAAGAAATCCTTGATATGATGACCAAATTGACCTCATGCTAGTTGAACCTAGGGCCTAAAAACTCTGGCACTCCCTACAGTTTGCAGCACCATAAGAAACTAGCAGTTAATCGTATGAAATCTATGCTTTAAAGTATATATTCACTACTTATGTGCCATATTTGCTTTAAGCCTTGACCTCTACGTGTAAGTAAAACATTTAAGTTGTCCTTCATGGTACAAGTAAATCACTTAGGTGCTGCATCTCAGGGAGAAGTGTATCAGATGAGGGTGGCTAGGCCCTAGCAAGTTATAAGGTTTGACTTTTGGCTAATCTGTCATTGATTTTCTCTCCTGTCTAGAAAATCTAGTTGCTCTATGTCATTTCAACACATGCATTGAGTGAGTTGAGTTGTCTATTTGAATTTTCTATGACCAGGAAAAATATTTGTGCCAATTGAAATCTCAACACTCTTTTATATCTCTGTTTAGTTTTGAGATGCTCTCTGATTGCGCTATCAATTGATTATGCATGCATGTTATGACACTGACTTGAGAAAATTTGATCTCTGTCAAATTTTCCTCAGTTTTTTTGGTGTTTCAGTGTGGAGCGTTCAGACGGTCTCTCTTAGCGTCTGGACAGGTGGAGTTCAGCAGTTCGGACGGTGCCCTTTTTGGAGTCCGAACGGATGGCGTTTTGCAGTCCGGACGGGATCTGTTCCACGTCCGGACATGAGCTGTCACCTTCGGGCGAACAGGTAATTTAATTCGTCCGGATGCACATAACTGTTTTGCTCCTTTCCGAGGCAACGTGCGTCCAGACGTCATCAAAACACCATCCAAACGGGGACCCCACAGAGGCTATAAAACCCCTTCTGCTCGCCGTTCTCCCCCCATACCCCACAAATCTTACTTTTGGGTGTCTTTTTGCATATTCCTCTCACATTCCAGGTATTTTTTTTTTTGTCTTATTTCTTTCAGTTTATTTTGCAACTATTAGATTTTTTTTTTTGTTTTGGAATGTTTTTAGGATACATATATCTGCCATGCTAAAATTCTTTGGACTTAATTGTGATATTCTCTGTCTTTATTTTTCCAAAGTCCTTTTTACTGCTGTTATTCTGCCAAATTTTTGTTTTTAGGATGCATATATCTATCACTAATTTTTTTTGTTTTGTGGATTATTTTTGGCAAAATTCTCGGTTCTTTTGCAAAGTTATGTCTGCTATCAGCTCCCAGTGCAGGGTCCGCCAGAGGACAGAGGAAGAGCAGAGTGCATTCCAAGCCAAAATCATGGACCGCAATGTCCTCGCTGAGCGGAACGTGGTCTGTGATGACATCATGATGCCTCCATTGGATAACATTTATGAGACTATCCAAACCTACAATTGGGGGTATCTCTACACGTGTGCCTACATCGTCCTCACCAAGCTAGTCAGGCTCTTCTATGCCAACCTTGAGGTGGCTCAGGATGATGAGCATGGGATGGTACTGCAGTCCACTGTTGACGGACACATCATCACTGTTGATCCCCAGATCATCAGTCAGTTCATTGGGGTACCAGTCCTTGATCTGCCTGCCAGTCCTTACAATGAGGTGGTGCTTCCTCCCTCTATGGACGATCTTTAAGAGTTCTTCCATGCCGTTCCATAGGGTGAGGGGCATCCTACTAACATCAGGATTGTTGCACTTGCTCCGGCTCATCGTATGTTGGCCAAAATTGTTTAGCACAATCTCTAGCCAGTTGCCAAGCGCAGTGATCTGATACTGAAGAGGGCACAGTTTGTTTATACTATTCATCTTCGCTTGCCTTTCTGTCTTTGCAAGCATATTCTGGGAATCATGCTCGAGGCTCGTGATGAGAGCAATACCGGTCTCCCCTTTGGCTGCCAAATCACTCAGATTATCCTTCAATCAGGTATCAATGTTAATGGAGAGCCTAGGATGAAGATCCAGCAGCCCCTCAGCAAACAGACATTGATGAAGTCAAATGCGCAGCTGCGACGAGAGGATTCTGATGATGACATGCCTGCTGCTATGCATGTTTCTTTTCCAGACGTGGCTTCATCCTCTCATACCGTCCCGCCATCTAAGCCAGAGGCAAATTATTCTCAGATCATGGAGGCCTTAGCTGCCATTCAGGGAGGAATGACCACCTTGCAGCAGTCCATCTCCTCCTTACAGCTAGAGGTGCGATATATCAACAAGCGGGTGGAGCAGACTCATTTGGATCTTCAGGAGTGCCTTCGAGCCCATCACCCTGGCAGCAGTGATGATGAGGATGATACAGCCCAGACTGTACACATGCTAGAGGATGTTTGATTTTATTTCCCTCCGTTTTATTGTCTCTTTTTGTGTTATTTTGAGACTTTTTGTTATTTTCTGTTATTTTTGTGAAACACTTAAACTTATATTACTCTATTTACCCGAGTCCTTCTGAGACCGTTAGAGGGAGTAATTTCTATTACAGTTGGTTTTTATTACTCTATTTTACCCTATGTCCCTTTGTGACAAAAAGGGGGAGTAATTTTTATTTTTGGACCGGGAATGTATTTCCAAACCCGTCAAGTGATTTTTGTCCCAGAATGGCCAAAGGGGGAGTTTGTTAGTATTTTGGCCTCATTCTATGTTTGGACAAAATCACTTATGTGTAAAGATGCTAAACAGGGATTACACTTGTCAGAGCAATTTCAGAAGACTCCGTACTGCGAAAAAGATAGAAGATTTCAGATTCCCTGTCAGCCTTCGGGACGAAGTGTCATCCCGTCCGGACGCCCATCTGTTTACTGTTCCATCCATCCGGATGACGTGTTCATCCCGTCCGGATGCCAGACAGACCAGCATCATCCGTCCGAACGACGTATCTTTCTCTCTAGACCCTCCACTGTATCGAGAAGCTTCTGTTCCAGCTTGCATCCGTCTGGACATCTCAGCAGCCCGTCCGGACGACCATCAGTGATCGATCAGCTTTAGATTCTTTCCAAGTTCAGAATATGGGAAGATTGATACACCGTCCGGATGATGTGGTTTCCCGTCCGGACGCGCTCATAAATAAGGCAAGAATTGCAATTCAAATATCACCATCCGGACGTTAGTCAGCATTGGTTCGGACGCGCGCTCATCAGTTAAGGAAATTGCCGATTCGACTTCAACCGTCCGGACGTCTGCATCTCATGGTCCGGACGCGCGCATAACTGATATGGAAATTGCATGTTGAAGAATTGCCATCCGGACATTCATCCCCTTGGTCCGGACGCTCGAAACCTTATATGGAAATTACTTGCAGCGAACGTGCGACCGTCCGGACGCGGCTCTTAAACAGGAAAGATTTTCAGCGAAATTTTTGGAAAATCTTGTCGCACAGTTGTCCGTCCGGACGGATCAAGTTCACTGTCCGGATGGCGTCCGTACATATT
>NC_084889.1:22113260-22145760 GCF_958979055.1 Alnus glutinosa
TCGTATTTAAATTTCATTGTCCTCGTGAATGATCTTATGACTTTCATGAGTTGATCGTATTTATATTTCGTATTTAAATTCATTGTCCTCATGACTGATCTTATGACTTTCATGAGTTGATCGTATTTATATAAACTGCTTTTACATTTCATTGTCCTCGTGACTGATCTTATGACTTTCATGAGTTGATCGTATTTATTTACTTGTTTATTTATTGCATTACTACGGAGTTGGTTTAATCCCCCGTATTTATTTTATCATTTATTGCCTTACTACAAAGTGGCTATGCCACTAATTTTCTATCCCTTTGCGTATTTATTTTATAATTTATTGTATTCCTACAAAGTGGCTATGCCGCTAATTTTCTATCCCTTTCCGCTAATTTTCTATCCCTTTGCGTATTTATTTTATAATTTATTGTATTCCTACAAAGTGGCTATGCCGCTAATTTCCCTATCCCTTTACATAAAAATATTATCCTGTTAGGATTCATGTTGAAGTAATTACCTTTTAATTGATAACTAAAAACGATGAGTAAAGTGATGCAAAAATATACACATTTTTAATATTGGAAAAAGGACTGATGTATATATCATCTTCTTTGTATATATTTTGTTACAGAAAAGGAGCTAAGAAACTACACCAAGGAGTGTAAGTATGGATGTACTTACTGAGGAATGATTCTATGCTTCATTAGGACTGTGTGGTGTGTGTTTATTGCATGTGGTTGTTCATGCATTGCATGTTGTGTCCAAGTAATATAACGGCTGATGAGATAGCCATCAACAAGCTGATGTAGTAGCAAGGGGAAGGAAGGCTAGTCAGTGGATCCAGGGGGTTCAGAGTGACCCAGGAGTATCCGAAAGCCTAATATATAACTAATGCTGGGACCAGTAGGATTCCAGTACAAACAAGTAAGACTTTAAGTGTGAGGCAAAGGACGTGAACGGGTTCAGATAACCTAGAATGAGAGGTCTGAAGTAAGATGATCCTAAAACACAAACTAAATAGTTACTACGATGCATATTCATACAACCTTTACATTTGCATTCTATATGAACTGTTATTAGATTGATGGTAACGTAGATATGAAAATAGACGACTCACTTGTTTGTCTATGCAAATATGATAACGCCATATTTGCATAGTTACTGATGCAGATCTGGAGAATGAAGGTATGGACCCATATGCCAGTTTTGATGGTTTTTGAAACCATCAACGAACTATCATGTGCTAGCTTAGAAGTTACTCGTTGCGCTTATATGTATTTTGTTTTATGGCATGTAAATATTTATAACAATGTCATGTTCGACATGTTTTATGTTATATGCTTATGTGCCGCCTGTGGCACTAATTTTGATGCACCTAGTGTGCATATAGGATGTAAAGATAAAAGTAAGTAACTTTTAATAAACGTATCGAGGTATTTCAGTCAGCTCTAAATGTGTTATGCTATCAATTCCTAAGGCTTTAAAAGAAAAAATATGTTCCGCTGTGAGAGTTTATCTCTGATGTAGTAATGTCACGTGGAAACTGGAGGTTTCTGCTTACGAATTTGCAGGCTCAAATTCGGGGCGTTACAGTACTGATGAACAGAAGGTTCGTTATATTGGACTAAAGGTGACAAGAGAAGACGGAAGATGGTGGACCTCAAAGAAGGTATTGCTTTCAGAACATTGGAACGAAACTGAAATTACCTGGGATTTGTTTAAGGTAGAGTACAATAAGTGATTCATTCATAGGGCTCAAAGGCAACTACGAACCATTGAATTCCAGAACCTAGTCCAAGGCAACATGACAGTGGAACAATACTCCGCCAGATTCATGGAACTAGCTAGGTTCACCACTAACTTAATTTCAGAAGAGGAGTCGAAAGCAGAGCGCTTCAAGAACGGTCTCAGCCCTCAAATCTAAGAGAGAGTCATATGTCACAAGATTAAAGACTACGCCAGGTTAGTAGGGGTAGCATCTCTTGCAGAGAGAGGGATCCAGGAATCAACAGTGGCATACAACCTAAAAGAGCGATCAATGCAGCAACCGTCACAACTGGCAAAAAGGCTAGGAAGCAATTCCAAGCCAACTGTAGGCAGGAGTTGCCCGCCAGCACCAATGAAATAGATACCTCCCTATAACACGTGTGGAAAGCCGCATAAAGGAGAATGTAGGATGACTAGCTCGGTTTGTTTTAAGTGTGGTAAGTCTGGTCACTATAAGAGGAGTTGCCCTAAAAATTATATTGGAGGATGTATTCTACAAGGATGTGGATCTCGACAACAAAATCCTGCCCAAGCGCAAGTATATTCACTTATCCCTAGTGGTGTAGTAGAAGAGGAAGAATATACAGATGTGGTGGCAGGTATCATTTCTGAAATAGATAGCATTAGGCATACTACTTAATTTAGGAATTTCTCGTTCATTCATTTGCGCCAATTCCATGAAATTCATAAAGTACTTAACCGTTAAGATAGAATATAGTAGTAGCTACTTTCGAAGAAGATAAAGTAGCATAGAAAGATGCCCCATAATATTTAAGGTTTAATCGATGGTGGTTAAATTGGATCAATATTAAAAATTTAATTACTTACTTCTTGAGGATGATAGAGTTTATAATGAAACAAGGAAAAGATCATGGTACCATATAAGGTTAGTACCCATACATACCTTAGTCGATAAGTCGAACCCATAAAATAGATCATGGTACTATATAAGAGTTATATCTAGATAAAGAAAATTTGTTCCTAAATCAAACAACAAGAATAAGGTAACTGATTTATGGTATTAATATTGGATATTTATGTTTCGCCATACTTAAGAATTGTTTCATTATGGATTTCTAGAAATTGGGGGTTAGATTAACGACTAAACTATGTTTGAGGTTGAATCAGGAAAAATAGACGTATGTAATGGAATACAGGAATAATGTCTAAATTATAGACTGAGATCAGTAGAACAATTTGAATGTAGGATTGAAAAATATTATTTTCTTACACCCTTTTTGAGGAAAAAGGGAAAACAAAGATTGTTCAGTAGGACTTGATGTTAAACTTTGAATCCAATTAATGATATCATGAATTTAAAAGATAGTTGTGATTGTATAGACCAAAGTGCCTACCATATAATGCAGATCTGAGTTCAAGGTAAATTTCAAGGAACTGTCATCCTAACCTGACTTGGACTAGGAAACGTAAGGCTCCTTATATGGAAATACCTTACAATGAAATATAAAGACTAACCTAACTTGGACTAGGAGATGTAAGGCTCCTTATTTATATGGAAATAAATGCAGAGACAATTACTACTCCTAGTCAATCACCTAGAGAGATAAGCAGAGATTTGGGGACCATAGTGCTAATTCAATAAGGACCACCGTAACATTTCTTCCCCCTTAAAAACGAAGTTTGGAACGCGAGAAAGGAAGCTAGTCTAATCTCCAATGGAATAAAGCTTTATGCTTTTACATTCATTTTGATATAAATCCCTGAAAGGACAACTTTGGTGCATTAAATAAAATCCAATAAACCTAGCATCACATTATTAGCTGAATGGTTAATTAATTTATTAAATTTGAGATTTAATAGATAATAAAGTTAATGACGGACATTAGTTAGTAGATTAATTTCCCTTAAATCACATTGCATGTGAGGATATATTTATGGCCATGGAGTTTTTATTTGAAGACCAATTCTCTACCCTTTTTCAAAGAAACCGGGAAGCCAAACATTTGTACAAAGAGATATGCTATTTCATATTATCTTGTCTTTCTTTTATCCTTCTGTGACGACGTGACATTGTCAATCCACCTTTAGATCAATCTTAAATAACAAATAAATAAAAATTCAATGGTGAATTTACAATGCCACGTCAGCCAAGAATATTGGGAGAAGGATGCATGGGAGACTACCTAATTGCTTATTAGTAAATAACAATTAAGACATTAAATGAGACCTAAACTCTAGGAACTATTTACTGCCCACTTTGGTCTTTCATCAAGCTTTTATTTTATGCTTTTAATGCATTAAATGGTAGACAAAGTCTAAAGAAAAGAAATGAAAAGTCACATTCTTTTATTTTAGACTGAAATTTTTCACTCCCCCTTCACTGCATTTTATTAGAATGGCTTTGTTCTTTAACCAATTATTTATTTCTATACTAGCATTGAATTCTAAAAGAAGATAATAGAGAGAGAGTGAGAGAGAGGGAGAGAGAGAGAGAGAGAGAGACGTACACGTACACCTAGCAATGATTGTGTGTTTTTTCACAAGCCATGCATAAAAACCAATGCCACATTTGCAATATTTGAGTAGTGGGTTTTAATTGAATGTATAGGAAACTGTTACACACCCTTCAATTTAGTTTTAATTGAATGGTTATTGCATTTGTTTGGGAAGTTAATTAAACTTGAAATGGAAATTGGAAAGTCGCATTTTTCATGCCCTTGAGTTAAATACAACAACTATCATACAATTCGTAGTCCTACTTTCTCTAGCAACATTTGTTCAAATTTTCTTCCATGAATTCATCCAAGTCAAGGCACAGGTTGATTGTTGTCATGATTTTCAAGGAACAATTGGTTTATTAGCAAATAAGGTAAGTGGCTTAGTCAATGGAATTTTATAAAATTGTTTATATTTTCGTTAAATATCATTTCGAGAATCTTGTGCATGAATTTAAATTCTTTTTTTGAATTGGCGGATATTTCTTTTATTCATTACAAAAATTTACAAGCACTTGGTTAATGCATTGCTTAATTCGTATTTTTATGGGAAATTGTTTTATTTTTATTTGGAAGATTGGACATTATCCAAGTTTAATGAGAATATAATTTATCAATATTCTTGATGGATTTTTACATGGGAAGTTAAACCTGTGAATAACTGATGTCATAGTGGCATATTTGATGTCTTGGTGGCATAACGGTGATTCCCTTATCATGTGACCTTGGATAAATTTCTGCAAAAATATTCTTTTCAGGGAATTTTGTCTGATCACAGTATTTTGGAACAATAATGTTTGCTAAACAACATTTGTACACACTTTGTACAACAAGGTTGATGTGTCCAATATTTTCCTTTTTTTAAGAAAAAATAAAAAATAAAAAATGCTGGACACATCAACTTTGTTATGCAAAGTGTGTACAAATGTTGTGCAGCAAATGGTAGTCGACTCGACTACGTTGATTTTAAATTTAAAAGTTTTACCACTCACAATAGTACAATCAGTTGTACTATAGAAGGGTTATCAAACCACAAGGATTGGGTGATTGTTTTGCGTAACGGAATAACTAAGACGTATCTAACTTAACCTTGAAAAAGAAAAGATAAGGGTTGTACAATTGAAGCTACAACAAGTAAATTGATGAACAATGAACAACGAAACAAATGAAAAGAAAACTTCGGGTATTGATCTTTAGCTAATCCACATACCAATGGAAAGCTTAAAGACTCATGTGGATCTTCTTAACATGTATGATATGAGCGCGTAGTGGGTGTCAACCATACGACGACCTCAACATAAAATTACTTAAAACTAAGCAAACATGATTTATGAATACCATACTAAAGACATAATGTTAAGATATCTCAATTTCACACCAATCACTCCAAGTAAAGATTAAACTATAATTGAAGAGCGTTTTAAATTATGAAAGGTGTGGAGTGATCGATGTTCCCTGGCATACCCTATAAAACGACTCTAATAAATAAATATTCATCATGTCAAATGGCATCATTGCATAGACATCGTTCCCTCAATCACAGAAATTGGGAACGACGATTTTACTCAAGAAATCTCATAGACACGAATAACTATTTTTCATGAACAAATATGGATTGGAATATTAAAAAAAAAACAAAACCGTTTGCAATCGTAACAACAAGGGTTCTGCAATCCTCAAGTATACACAATCATCATACATCTCAGGAAAAACCTAAGAACATTAAGAACAATCCATGGTTTTTGTAAAAGATTTGATCAAACCCTAAGAACAGGCTTAGCTACACATGATAAAACTAAATCTAAGCATTAAATCTATCAAACCAGTAAAGAAAACAAGAAGAAAATGAAGATCAAAACTATATTAAAGCTTAGAGAAGTCGGATTACAAAAAAAGGAAATAAAAGGAAATGCAAACTAAGCTATAAATGAAAAGACAATAAGAAAACCAAAGAAAACGAGCTCTCTGGATTTTGGCCCAAAGAGTTGCATCAAAGGAAACTAAAAGGTGCAAAAATTTAATCTAAGATGCACTTGGAAAATCAAACCCAATAAATTCATGCCTAAACCCTAATCTATCATCTCATATTTATAGAAATTTTAATCTAACAAACTATATATTATCAAGGACCAATTTTTGGCCACACAAAATAGATGTCGACATCCTCTATCAACCGCATCTCTTGCATTTGAATTTTGAATCACATAAAGATTGGGTTATCTGCAACTTTATCCGTAAGATTTGAAATCGTTCGATCGACCCTCGAAGTCGCTCGATCAATTTTGTTGTTGCCTTGTGTCGCTCGATCGCATGTCACATGATCGATTTTTCTTTGACTGATGAATTTCGATCAATCAATTATAAAGTCGATTGATCGATTTGCCTTGGCTGATTTTCCAATTAGCAGGAGAAAAGTTAAACTCTAGAAATGATAGAAATCATCCTTGATGAATTTTCAGGTCTAAGTCGGATGCTTTGAATTAGTTTTTAATTAAGACCTGAAAGTAAGACAAAACACAAAAGCACAACAAAACATTATATTTACAACACAAACTAGGTATAACATATGTGAATTAAGGGGTCTTGAATAGAATATTTCAAGACTTATCAGCAAACATTACTCATTTTAGAATATGAAACATTATTTTGTTTTAAACTTGCAATTCCCCTATCCCCATTATCTATGATACTTACTGGGCGTCAACTCATCCTAATTACATATAATTACATGTTTGAATATTTATTTAATGCTATATATTTTTTCTTGGCAGGCACAGGCGTCTGCCACTCCTCTGACCCGTGCACGGTTATTTGGTAAAACACACAAAAGGAAGGATGGAAGCTACCCCAACGAAATAGCGCGAGAGAGATGTGTATGCTACTCATATTTCTATTGTTTTTGAACTTTTCTTTATTAGTTATCTCTTTACAATTGATGTGGTGTTTGGCGTCATTAATTTAATACAACATATAGGAATTAATGGAGAGGCTAGCACCCACTGACCCCGCCGCATCGTCGAGCGTGACTGAGGGGACAGCACAATGGCTTCCTCATGATGCGTATTCCCAAGGGTTTGGGAATAAGCCCGAGTACTCAGGCAGGGTTAGAGGGATTGGCAAGAATGTGAGGCCTGTCTCCGGGACCATACACATGTACAATACCTCGACATAGGCATGATCATAGATTTCTAGGCCCTCTACCACGTCGTCGCAGGAAG
Organism: Alnus glutinosa; assembly: GCF_958979055.1. Lineage (NCBI taxonomy): Eukaryota > Viridiplantae > Streptophyta > Magnoliopsida > Fagales > Betulaceae > Alnus > Alnus glutinosa. Next base: position 22,120,692 of record NC_084889.1, read on the forward strand.
AAGTAAACCGAGCAGTCAACCTCGCCCTCTTACTTGAGGCTCACGTTTCTGAGCTCCAGTCTATGATAGAAGGATTGGCTCAATAATGAGATCGCAAGGTAGGAGGATGCATGGGCAAGAGAGAAGGCTGAGTGGGAGTCTCGTTGGAGCAGCTTGATGTCGATGATGACCCCGTCCACATCCGTGCCCGCAGCCTCTCAGGATACCCTCGTGCCTGTCACAGGTGATGCACCTTTCCAGCTTGTGGGATCATCTGTGGGTAGCGCTCTCAGTATTATACATGATGAAGTTTGTTTACATTCCACACGCTGCTCAATGCAATATTTCTTGACATGATTTTATCATATTGTTTGCTAACTTTATTTGTTTTATCATTCATAGGTGCTGCAGTTCAAGCTGATGCGGTTCAAGACCATGGAGCTGCCCATCCAAATCAGACGACAACGACTGATATAGATAGTCGTGACAAATCTACACCTCCGGAATAGTTGTATTCATAATTTCATAATTTCATGATTTTTTTAGAAAGTAACTTGTTATTGTTATTGTAGATATGCTTTTTGCTATAGTAGCTTGTGTTTTGATTTTCAAAGGTTGTGCTAGATGATGAACGACGAAAATGTATCAACAGCGAAATATAAATATGGGAGAGCAAATAATTTAAAATCATGTTATGGTTTAAATATTAACAACTTAACTAAAATCAAAACACAACAAAATTCCTTAGCTCTTGCTTCCCTTTGCCTTTCTATATTTATATTCCCCTTAAATCACCATATATGATGATTTTCTAACACAAAATGGTTATATCACATTGTAGCAAGGCAAATCAAAATCTTCAAAAAACATGATTACGGCTTCAATCGAGCCCCAAGAAGAGTAATTAACTACAACTAATTTGGACTAAAAGTATTTATAGCCAGAAAAATAAATAAATGAAGAAAGAAAAACCAAAACCCTTCTTGATCTAGCCTCCGATTCCTCTCCCAAAGCTTGTGTGTTTTTTACAAAACACAAGCAATCTAGTCGATTATCACTATATGTAATGTCCAAGACATTAATTAGATGCTTAAAATACAAATCGGATGAAACAAATAATTAGAGTTAGTAAAATGACAAGAAAACACTCAAAATCAAGTTTCTGGGTGTCATGTCCGAATAGGCATCGGACAGGGTCCAGACGGGAGTAGCAGAAAGCCCAAATGGACATACTGTCTTTTGTGTTCGGACAGCCAAGGTAGTAATCCCCTTATGCGACTCGGGACACGCGTGTCCGGACGGGCACTTATCGTGTTCGGACACCACGCAATATAAACTGAAAAATGGGACTTTTTGGCTCATTTTATGGTTCTACTTGCCCCTCACTCATTGTCTCACTAGGGTTTTCACTTTAAACCCCCATTTTTTGAAGATCCAAGACCCATAACTAAAATCTAACACCGAGAATGTGATCTACACGAAGAGATCTATGTTTTGACCGATTGGTTTGAGGTAATTTTGAAATCTCTATTCTCTCTAGATTTTGGGCTAGTCCTTGAGAGATTGAGCTTGGTCTTCTTATATTCTTTAGGTTTTACACATTTTGGAACTTCCTAAACATTCCCTAAGCTTCAGGTCGTGTTTGGGTGGATTTTGGTAAGTTTTCCAAAACCTTAGTTTTTGGGTTTTCGTTTATAGTGTAATTTTATGTGTCTAACCCTATGATTGTCTTATGGGATAGTGTTTTTTTGGGTTAGATTGTCAAATGGAACCCTAGAATTCTAAGGGTTTTCCATGGGTCTAGCTCTTAAGCATTTTTAAAAGCTAAGCATGAGTCTAGAGTTAGAAAATGCTAATGTATTGTGCAATTTGGTAATGCAGCAATACATTGCATGGCTTTGGTCGAAGATTCTCCATTAAGCCGAAATTCTCCCAGCCAAAGTGAGTATCTTACTTACTGAGAACTCGAAGTACTGTTATGATTAGAATATTATATGATAGTTTATCGAGCCAATGTTATTTTTGGATGATATATGTGCTTGCGCTTAATTTCAATATCTTGAAGTATGATGAAAAATACTATAGAAATGTTTTATGTGTTGTGAAAGATGGTTATGAAATGAAATTGAGATATGATTATGAAGTAATGTTTGAAGAAATGTTTGAAGAATATTGTATTGAGTTGAGATTTCATGATGTTGATTGAACATGATTAAATTTGGAAGTGATATAGCACAAACACAAAGCACGGATAGTGTTGGAGCACTAGCATAATGAAATCATGTACGTTGAACGAGCCCTGGGGTTGTAGCCTCATGGGTGGAATCAGTAGGTTTCAGATAGTTTGAGCTCCTGGCCTCAGACTCGGTATGTCTAGAGAGTTGTAGCTCCTAGCAACAGTGAACGAGCCCTGGGGTTGTAGCCTCATGGGTGGAACAAGTATAAGTCCAGAAAGTTGTAGTTCGGTATCATAAACAAAGAGCATGCATAGCATAGTGATGTTTGATTTGATTTGGATATGGGTTGTGTACTAGACGTGTTTGTATGCATATGTTTCCTGGTATGGAACGGGAAGCATATGTACAGTGGTATTCGAATAGTTTTTATTGCATTCTATGAAATGGCATGTATTTGGAGTGTGTATTACATGAATTTTCCAAAGGTCCGGAATGTCATGGATGCATGCGCAACCGAGTAATGATGTTAAGTAGATTTCATGAGATGGCATTTGTTTGGAGTGCTTGTAATCCATGAGTTGCCAAAAGGTCCGGAGCTTCACGTATTCATGTACGACCGAAGTATGACATTGAATGAATTGGTTGTGATGTTGTAGATTTGGAGTGCATGTATATTGGAATTCCCCAAAGGTCTGGAATATCCTATATGCACGTGCAGCTGAGATATGACGATGTGTGATTCATGATGGTGTAAGGTTTTGGAATGTACATATGCAAGAATTCCCCAAGGTACGGAAGGAATGCATGTGTATATAGCCAAGATATTACGTCAAATGGTCCCATTTGTGACCATGTTTGGGAGTGTGTGTATATTGGGATTCTCCAAAAGTATGGATGACTCATATGTGCATAAGGCCGAGATCTTGTGTCAATTATATCTTAGATACTCTTGTATGCCTGTATTTTCCCCAAATGTGCGAAAAGCTTGTATACGGGAATATTTGAGTCACACGGCTTATATATATATATGAGTTGATTAGTGAACCAGTTACCATGGTTTACCTTATTGGATAAAAAAACTTTTTACAAAACCTATCATTCCACAACTAGCCGTTATTGTAAACATATGATAGAAATGTAAAGATTGGCTCATTGCGAAAACCAGTGCGTATTATACTCCTGAGTTGGTGAACTCATACTTTCACCTTTACGGACGTGGCTAACACCACGACCAAATAGATGATGTTCCTTTGGCTGCAGGTACCGCATATGTCGACGACGACCTTGTGGCAAACTAGTTGGGATACTACGACTAAAGCTCATCGCTCAGGTCGTTTATGTGTTGGACTTGGATGGTCCCTTTTGTTGTATATTTTGTATATGGCTAGTGTCGTCTGTGACACATGTATTTGTTTAGCCATTCTTTTGTTGCATAGTTAATGTTTTGGACTAAGCCTTAAAAAGATAGACTATTAAATGGCTCTGTTGTTGTGATTAACTTATGTTAGTTTATTAGAGTTGAATTCTGCTGTTTAGATTTGTATTCCGCTACATAGTATTATACTATGATATATTAGGTACAGGTTATGGGACTTGTGCTATAAGTTGGCTGAGTGACAAATAGTCACGCCACTGTGATGACTCATTTTATGTTTGTATAAAAATGCGTATATTGAAATTCTCAAAAGGTTCAGAGACTTGTGTGTGCAGAAAGTCGAAACAGTGTCAAGTACTCTTATGCTTAGATATTCCTGTATACCTGTATTTCCCCAAAGGTTTGAAAAGCTTGTATACGAGCATATCTGAGTCCCATGTTATATATGTAATGGGGTGTATGCTTTAGAATATTACCTTATGATTATAAATGTAATTGTTTACCTTATCAACTAACAAACATTATTAGGCAAATTATCAATCCACAAATTAGCCGTTATTGTAAACATACAGTAAAAATAAAGGGATTGGCTCATTGTGAAAACCCAGGGAGTTTTATACTATTGTGTTGGTGAACTCATACTTTCACATATGCAAACGTAGCTACCACCACGATCGTGTAGATGTAGACGCTTTGGCTACAGGTACCGCTGATGTCAACGAAGACCCAGTGGCATTGTATTTGGGATACTATCACTGAGGTTCTTTGCATTTGGTTGTACATGAGTCAGACTCGGATAGTCCACCTTTTGTATAGACATTTTGTATATGGCTTGTGTCGCATGTAACACTTATTTTGTATAGTCATTCTTTTTATGTAATTAATATTTGAGTTATGCCTTAAACAGGGTTAGATAGATGTATGGTTCTTATATTGTATTTACTTATCTTAGTTATGAAAGTTAGTTCCCGCTGCATTGTATTATCTTTGATATATCAGGCATTTGTTATGAGATGTATTAGGTTGATGTTGGCTTAATGACTAATCGTCATGCCACTATGATGATTCCGCTTTGTATTAAAAAAATAAAAAATAATAAAATAATAAAATAAAAGGTCATTGCAAACCACAAGTCATGTTGGAGCAGAGGGTGTCGCACCCCAAGTCCAAAGCAGTGCATAACGCCTAATTAGACCTAATTTTACTCTTATTTGAAATATTTCATTTTCCAACTCTTTTCACCCAAGAACCAATTATTCATACCACCAAACCATTTGTAAACATTAATTAAAGCTATATAAAAATCAAACAAAACTTAATAATAAAACACACTTCCTCAGTAAAATACTTTGTAACTGTCAAATATAATAAATCAAAAATCCCAATTCATCACAAAGATATATTTCCCCAATAGTATAACCTGGGTCCAATATATTTAGAATCTATAACTCCAAGTCTCAAATTTCAAATAAACCAATAACTCGGAACAAAATATTGCTAGAGAAAGTAGGCTACGAATTGTATGATAGTTGTTGTATTTAACTCTATAGGTGTGAAAAATGTGACTTTCCCTTTCATGTTTCCTTAACTTCCCAAACAAATGTAATAACTATTCAATTAAAACTAAACTAAAGGGTATGATAGTTGTTGTAGATTCCTATACATTCAATTAAAACCAACTACCCAAATATTGCAAATGTGTGTGATAGTTGTTTTATGCAGAGCTTGTGAAAAAACAGACAATCACGACTAGGTGTGTACGTCTCTCTCTTTCTTATCTTCTTTTAGAATTAAAAGCTAGTAATAAATAATTTGTTAAATAAATGCAGTGAAGGAGAGTGAAAAAGTTTGGTTTAAAATAAAGGGTTAAAAACCTTCTTGGTACCTATGGTTTGAAAACTATATTTTTTGGTACCTTAGTTTCAATTCGCAATGCAGATGGTACCTAAGTTTTGGGAATAGACAAATATGGTACCTCTTTAGTATAAAATTTAACGGATTGCCACATGTCTACTCTCAGGTGTTGACATGTGGCACAATGTAAAAAAAAATTAAAAAACAGAAAATAAAAATATTTAAAAATTAATAAAAATAATTAAAAATAATAAAACTTAAATAAACAATATTAAAAACATTTTAAAAATTGAAAACAAAAATGAGGAGCCACCCTCTTGGCCAGTCTAGGGGGTGGTCCGGCAACCCCCAATGGCCAAAGAGGGAAAAAAAAAAAACTTGTGAGAGTTTTGGCCCTTGGGGGTGGCCAAACCACCCCTGTGGCACATGGGGGTGGTTCGACCACCTTCGTGGCACATGGGGGTGGTTCGGCCACCCCATGGCCAAAGAGAAAAAAGAAGGAAAAAAAAAATAGAAGGTTTGGCCTTGGGGGTGGCCAAACCACCCCCAAGGGCCACGGGAGTGGCCGAACCACCCCCGTGGCCCATGGAGGTGTTTCGGCCACCCCCATGGCCAAACCCTCGAAAAGGAAAAATTAAAATAAAAAATAAAGAAAATAAAAGTTAAAAAAAAAAAAAAAAAAAAAAAATTAGACAGTTTGGCCACCTCCCTAAAATTTTTCTTACTCCCTGTGAATTTTTTTCAAATATCCTTGTTGCTTACCCTTAATCACTCATTATGAGGCAAATATTTTCAGGAGGACTGTAATGTCCTAGAAAATATTTAATGGGTTTATTAGGATAAAAATAAAAAATAAGTCTATTTGGTGTGTTTTTATTTTGATCCTATAGACTTGTAAATTGTAGTTAAGAAAATAAAATGTAAGAGAATATTTTTAAGTTTAAAAAGAATTAGGAATTTCAAAAGAAATTACAAAAGAAATAAGAAATAAATAAAAGAAGAGTAAATAATTAAAAAAAGGGGGGAAATAATGGGAGGGAGTATCCCAGTGAACTTTTTATCAAAATTAATAAACCATGAATGGTTATTGGCAGAGTTCTGGTAAAGCATAAATCTGAACCAGGCATCAATATAATCATAATAAGAATAGGACAACTCAGAATTGGCAAGCATTCTGGGTTGGGAAGGATGTTCACCCCAATCTTTGAGAAGGAGGATCTTATCAAAGTAGACGCTCATGTAGAGAGTCTTACCGGTTTTTTGGTCAGGAATCGGTTTGAAATGGGCCGATTTTGTTTCAACCAAAATAGTGGTGTAATAGGCAATATCTTTGAGGGTGTGTTCAGGAACTCAATGAAAACGAGGGAGGAAGTAAGCAAGAGCCAACTGGCTTGGTTCTTTAATGGGAGCCATTCCTATCTCAAAAAAAAACAGATGCTGGAAATAGGGTAGGCGAATATAAGCTAAGGGTTTTTCAGCTTTAATAAATGGCATTCTTGGTCTATGAGAAGGACCAAGGAATGGGCTGTATTCAGAGGCAAGAGCACTACTTAAAGTAATATTTGGTTCAGGGCTGAAAGTCATGAACCGGTTAGTAAGTGCCAATGAAGTGGTAATAGGAGAGGCAGCTGGGGTGCCAACAGGGGACGACTCTGACTTAATGGCTAAAGGCTTATTAACAAAAGAATTAACAACTTTTCCTTTTCCTCGATCCTTTTTACTTGCCATGGTGGCACTGCAAAAATTCACGAGTGAGAAAATCAGGGATGGAATTGTTAATTCCTTTAAAATATTCAATATCAAAATCAAAAACACTTAAAATTGCTTGCCATCGGGCAAATATTTGTTTTGAAGCAATATTTTCAACATCTTTTTTCAAAACATATTTTACAGATTTGCAATCAATTCTTAACAAAAATTTATGATTTAAGAAATCAGATTGAAACTTTGTAATGCAAAGAACAACAGAAAGGATTTCTTTTTTAATAGTACTATAGTTCTTTTGTGCATTATTCCAGGATCCAAAATGGAATCGAACAATTTGTTCAGATGATCTTGGTGAAACAATTTGTTTCAGAATTCCTTTATAACCAATGTCGGAGGCATCAGTTTCAACAATTTTGAAAGCAGTATCAGTGGGTATTCCCAAACAAGGAAGAGATCTACCATGAGTTTTGATCTCTCTAACAAGTGAAATATGAACTTCTGTCCAGGGACGAGGATTGTTTTGTAACCTATCAAACAAAGGTTTGCAATACTTTCTCAAATCTTTGTAGAAGTCAGAAATATAATTTAAAGATCCAAGGATCTTTGGAGTTGATTTTTATCAGTGATAACATCAGGGAATTTGCTAGCAAATTCAATGGCTCGATCAATAGGACGGATTTGTCCTTCAGCAATATCGAAACCAAGGAATCGAATCTTGGTTTGGAATAATTTAATTTTCTTTGCATAAACAACAAGTCCATTGGTTTTAATGATTTCTAGAAACGAATTCAAATGTTTCCAGTGTTCATCAATGGATCTAGAATAGATGAGGACATCGTCAATGTAAACAATGGTAAAATGACTAAAGGGGTTAAGAATGTCATTCATGATCCTTTGGAATTCACTAGGGGCATTCTTAAGGCCAAAAGGCATAACATTCCATTCGTAATGTCCAAAGGGTGTGGTAAAGGCAGTCTTATACCTACTCTATCATCAATCTGAATTTGCCAAAATCCAGATTTCATATCAAACTTAGAGAAGACTAGGGCTTCCCTAATGCGGTTGACTAGGTCTTTCCTATTAGGAATAGGGTACCTAATCCATTCTAACACATCATTCAAAGGTTTGTAATTAATTACTAACCGAGGAGAACCTCTTTCAAGTTCAGCATTTTTCATAACATAAAAAGCAGCACAAGACCAAGGGGACTTGCTCTTGCAGATAATATTTTTCGCAAGTAAATCAGCAATTTCTTTATATATATATAAATACATAATGGGCCGCATGGCCTTTCATTTGAAAGGCCGTACGGCCAAACAATGAAATGGTCATTCAGCCATTTCATGTACTGAAGGGCATTTTGCCCTTGAGTTTTTTTTAAAAAAATAAAAAAAAAAAAAAAAAAATAAAGGAATAACGTGAGGCACACATGCGCCTCACTTAAAGAGAAAACAGGAATGAGGCTACTGCCTCATTCCTTCTCTGCGGCAAGAAAAAAAAAAAAAAAGAGAACAGGGAGGAGTTCTCTTAAGCACTTTTATACAAAATTTGCGATCTACGAAGATCCAACTGTCGGATCTTCAATCCGTTTTCGGAAACGTGATCCTTGCACTCGGATCTACGTTCTTACCGATTGTTTTAAGGTAAAACATTAAACTCATGATTTTGTGATTTTTGGGTAAAATCCTAAATATGAGTTTAATCCTCTATATTCTTTAAGTATTTGAGCTTATTGAAGCTTACTTGAGGCTACCCAAACTTTGGGTTGAAGTTTGGTGAATTTGGGTAAGTTTTTCCTCAAGCCTTAATTTTTGGGTATTTAATATTTGTGTGATTTTAAGAGATTAACCCTTAGTAAATTCCATTGTGCTAAGAATATTGTTATTGGGGTTAAGTTTGGCCCTAATTTGATGGATTAGATAAATTTGAGGTTTTTAATTATTTAAAATTAGATTGTTAATTTATGGGCTATTCGCGGTGATAGTGATGATTAACCCAAAATTAACCATGAGTTTTGTAGAAAAATAATTATTTGTGGGTTAGGTTTTAATGTTGGTAATTTGAATAAATTGGGAGTTTTATTTATAAGCCTAGGAATATTGTTAAGTATGAGTTTAGGCAATTGATGGGTAAAATAGTCATTGGGCAATTCAAAGTGAAAATTAGTGTAACTGTTGGATAGAAACTAAATAGATGCAATGTGTTATGTACAGCGGCACTTTGTGGATTGAGCCTAGGACTTGTTAGTGTTGGTGTGCAAGCAGTCATGTGATGTTTTACTCACTGAGAAACTGTTATTTTTATACATTAAAGAATTGCAAAATATATATGTTGTTTTATAAATCCGAACCAACTGTATGTTGAATACCTGTTTTGCTTGATTTGAGTACTTTAGAGTATGTTCAAATACATCAATGATGTTATGAAATGATGTATGAATGAAATGTGTTGAATTGATTTAGAGTGTTTTAATGTGAGCTGTAGTTGAGATTTAAATTATGCAAAGTAGAATGATGTAATTACATGTTGATTGGTTTAGCGAATTTGAAAAAAGCATGATTTACAAAGAATAGGAGTATAGAGTTTGAATTGTATAGTATAAAGCATGAGCATGAGCATGAACATAAGAACGAAAGGAAGAGTAAGCCTCAAAGAATGAAAAGGAAGGAAAGTCTCACAAGGAATGAAAGGACAATCATGAGCATGCATATCATCGTTTAAATTGTGTTATGTTTTCATGATATAGAATATTGTAGTTTTTATGCTAGACGTATTTGTATGCCTAAGAGTTTTACTGGCAAAGAACTTATGTATACTTCTATCGTCTAGTTGCATGATTTTAGAACATTGAGCTTGGATGAACAAGAATATTGTCATGGTTCGGTATGAGTAATACAGTGTCCTAGGATTAGGTAGATGAATTGTCGTGGCACATCAATAAGAAGTGCTTGGATACCTGAGTTTTACTCTAGTAACCGCATGGACAACTATGTACTCGATATGAAGTTGTAATGCCCTAGGATTCGGTGTTAACCATATTCGAAAAATGATAGTAAGCTCGCACTGAAGAGCAAGATGGCATGTTTTAAGCTTAGTGTGCTTGGTTATGACGCTATTGGTTGCGATATCAGTGTGACTTGGGAGTAGGTAGATGAAATGTCATGGTACATCAGTAAGAAGCGCTTGGATATCAAAGTTTTACTCTAGTAACCGCATGGACAGCTATGTACCAGAGACATGAAGTTGTAATGCCCTGAGGCACGTTGATATCACAGTTAATAACGTTAGATCACTGTGCATTTGAGCTACCAACATAAAAGGATTATTGTAGGTGGGTTTATACGTGGTTGTGTCCAAGCCATTGGAACTTCTACATATGGGTCCAACTACATAGTATGTTTTAAATGTTTTTCTGATAGTCGGTGTTTGCTATATCAGCTATGGGGATTTTTCAAACAAAATTTTATAAATTGGTAGCTGTTATAGTGTACGCGAGACTAAAAAGAAAAGTTGGTTCATTGCGAAAACCCAGTTAGTTTAATATCACTGAGGTCTCGGTATTATGTACTGAGGCGGTAAACTCACCATTTCACCTATACGGATGTGGCAAACCCCCACAACCGTATAGATGATGTCCCTTTGACTGCAGGTACACCTGACTTAGAGGAGGACCCCGTAGCTGCGTATTTGGGATATTACGATTGAAGCACACCGCGACAGTCGTATTGAGCTGGACTATGGAGTTCACTCTTTGGGGTATTTTGTATATGACTAGTGACATAAGTGTCACATATTCTTTTGTGTAGCCATTCTTTTGTATTAGTGGATAACTGTAAGCCTTAAACAATTAAACAGATATATGGCTCTTTTGTATGGACCACATGTATTTCCGATACGTTTTCCGTAATGAGTTTTAGTGTTATGATTATTCCTCTGTTAGATATTACTCTAAATATCATGTACATGATATGGAGCATGTACGTAGGTTCGCTGAACGACACGTAGTCGTGCCACTGTGATGACCCTTTTATGTTTTTTTTTAAAAAATGTTTTATACAAAAAAAAAAAAAAAAAAAAAAAAAAAAATGGGTCGTCACAGCAAATGGTATCAGAGCCATTGTCCAGCCTGAGATGGTAGGAGCGTGTACAAGCCCAATGAGGGATGCCAGCGGGGACGCTGGGTCCAAAGAAGGGGTGATTGTGACATCCCACATCGCTTGAGAATGAGGATGTGCTTATATGTATAAATGCACCATTTATGACACAACGCGTTTTAAAGCCGTGATAGCGATGAACCTATCAGAACTCCACAGTTAAGCGTGCTTCTGCTAGAGCAATCCCAGGATGGGTGACCTCCTGGGAAGTTTGGTTCGGGGAGCCAAAAGCGGACAATATTGTGTCATTGGGGGTGGGTCGTTACAAGGACTGAAATTCACGACTCAAGCCAACGATTTGTCACTATTTTAGGTGTTTTGGTAAATTAGGTCAGAGTTGTTCAGGTGTAGGTCGATGAAACCAAGGTTGAAGATAACCTAATTTAATTAATGAAAAATACATCGTTTAAGCTATGAGTTTACAAAAGAAAGTTTAACTGATTCAAACGTGCAATTTCACATATTTTGCTAGATTTGGTTTAGTCTTAAAGCGACACCGTTTCTTATTTTGAGATTGTAAGAGGCGCCAACTTTTTCTTCCTTGGAAATTGGTAGGTACATCGAAAGTTTCACTTGCACTGGGAGTTGGTCGCACATGAAGCCATGCAGCTAGTGAAACCAAGGTAACGTTGGGCCTTAGTTTGGGTAGTCAAAGTCAACATTCATCTGTAGGTTTCAACAAGTTGGGGCAGCAAAATATCCCAGCTGTAAATCTAGAATGGGGCCAGTGCTAGTCTAACCGCCCCGGTTTTTAACCGCTAACCGCCTTTATTATTATTATTATTATTATATATTTTTAAAATGACACCAAAACGGCGTGGTTTGGACGTTACGGTGTTTTAAAACAAAACAAAACAATGAAACATCTCTAACTCTCTCACTCCCAGTGCACTGCACTCCCTTCCCTCTCTCTCGACTCTCACTCTCTCAGTCTACTCTCATATCTCTCTCTCTCTCTCTCTCTGCAACACGATCATGTCGTCGACGAGATCATTGCCAACAAAGCCATCTTATGTCAACTTCACTGATGGTCTGATACATAGCGTTTGGCGATGCGGCCAGTGGCCATGAACCAGGTCGCCATGAACCCCATCAACACCATCTTCAGTGAGATCTGAGCTCCTACGAACATGTTTTCTTTAGTTGCTTCTTAGATCTGAATATTTGTGACTTGATTTGTTATTACAGACCTTGATTTTTTATTCTAGGTCTTAGATATGAATATTTGTGCCTTGATTTGCTATTCTAGGCCTTGATTTGTTATTTTAGGCGTACGATCTGAATCTTTGTTCTATGATAGGTGATCGGCATTCGACACCAACAGCAAAAAGGCCAAAAATAAAATAAAATAAAATAAAACCGGTTGCTGGTTACCGGTTACCGATTGGTGGTTTATAATTGCCAACCAGCGGTTATTTCATAACCGCCAACCGCCTAGGTGATTGGCAGTTTGCAAATTTCTAATAACTGCTATGTGGTTGTAGTTAGCGATTTTAGCCAATAACCACTAACCGCAACCGCCTTTTCACCCCTACTTGAGCGGTTTATTTATTTAATTTTTTGAAGTTAGAGGGGTTTTATTCATTGTGGTTTATTTGACAAACAAATTGTATTTTGATTCTTCAAGGATTAATTTATAATCAAATTAAGCTTAACATTAATATATATTTATCAGTGAATCCACTAATCACTAATTTGATATATACAAAGGTGAAACTAGAAATTTAACTTTAAAGAAATCAAATTGCATTATATATATATATATGACTTAGGAACCGATCCCAACTCAACTCTTCTCTTTTCTTCTCTATTTTTTTCAAAAACATTTATCACCCAAACATCATTTCAAACATAATGTTTCTGCTTTTTTTTTCTAGGTATCCGTAATTTTGAAAAAAGTTACAAAGACTACAAATCAAAACAAAAAAAAAATTGTACACCCAAACGTACCCTTAGAATATTTTTTTAAACAAATTTAAGAGTTCATTTCTTTTTTTAACATTTCTTTTTTATTATGAGGATAGGGAGGGGGCAATGACCCCTATATATATATATAAAGACAAAAGTAAGAATCTAATTTATGAGATTGGGGCTTTCAAAAACAAAATTAAGAGAATAGGTTACAGTGGGACCGCTATTAATAACAGAGCAAAAAAAATAAAAACTCTTAAACAAAATTTGCATACATAATTTTTTTTAATATTTTTAATTTATTTTTGTTTAACTTTATTTTTTTAAAAAAATTCTTGACTCCGCCACTGCGTGTGAGCATTTTGTAAATACATCCTTAGTCTGTGATAACTGATTCATAACTACATTGTGGCATATTTGTTGTCATCGTGGCACAACAGTGATTACCTTATAAAGTGACCTTGGATAATTCTGCAAAAATATTATTTTATGGGAATTATGTCTGCTCGTAGTATTTTGGAATGTGAATCATTATTTTGTTTTAAATTTTCAATTCCCCTAACCCCATTATTTGTGCTACTTACTGAGCGTCAACTCATCCTTACACACTATCAAATGACTTACCCACACCGAGGACTAACGGAATCAATATCCAAAAGCACCAAAATTGATACATATATCCATGGACTTTCTTAGGATCGATCATATCATAAAGGTAGCCACATACAGGAAAAAAATCCACAAAGTACACAGTAGTTATATACAGCAAGATTAAGGAAAAACCAAAAACAAAAACCGAAACATCATTCTTAATTCACCCTTTCACAGTCTAAAAGCCAAGAGAGCTTCTCAAATTTTTTATGGGTTTTTCAGCTTGTAGTTGTCATTTGTGTTTAATTCTCTAATGACAACTTCCATTGTAAAAAAAAGTATAGCTGAAGAACGAATAGAAGGGCCAGAAGGGATTGGTAAATTCTAACATTCAAAAATATGGTAGACTTCTGCTTTTTTGGATTTCAATACTAAAGACATTTTGATGTAAAGTCTTAATGATTTATTGTCATGTGGAACCAAAACTTGTGTATTAATCATATGTGAGAACAATAGTTTAAATCCACGTTGTTTTGAAGGTTTAGATTAATGTTTTATTGTCAAAAGCTAATATTTCTTAGGCCTTTAACTTTAACAGGAGCATTCTCTAGGGGGCAATAATCAATTTCTTGTGGATAGTGCAACAAACATTCTCTCTTATAGTCTTTGAACAAAATAGCTAAAAGAAAACTCCTTCACTACCTAGAATGAATTCTTCACGGATGTAGGTTTAACCAATTCATTTCAAAAGGAAAATTTTACCTTTTTTCTGTATAAAGTGGAATAAAATAGATAAGATGAGATAACATGCTTTTTGACTTGGCTAATATTAGAAACTACATTTTAATCTCACAACTATTCCACAATACTAAACTGGCAAGCCCAAATACTAGAGGAGTTCATGCCCCACTTCCTTTGCTCCACTGCGACCAAAGATTAAGAATTTGAGATAGAAAGAAAGATTGGTTTGTGGGGCAAGCAAGATGAACCAATCGCTTATACCTTCTATTAAATGAATTTAATTCAAGGGGAGGAGTGGGGAGTATCAATTTGGTAGAAGGACCAATAGTCATGGCCATAGGGAGCGAGATCTCGATGTTTGTATGTGTGATTCTGACTTGGAAGGGTTTGTGGGGACTACCACTTCAGAAATGTAAAATAATTGCGGGATAAAAATTTGATGTATACAGCATACTCTTTTGGCTTAAAAAGGGAAGAGACTAGAAAATGATAATTCTTACTCTTTCCCCCACCCCCAATCACCCACTATCCCTATTCATAGTGTTTAGGACCTTCCTTCCCTTCCCACCTACCACCCTACCCTCTATCCCTATTTGTAATGGGAAGTACCCTCCCTGTGACGTCCCACATCGCCTGGAAATGGGGATGTACTTATATGTATAAATGCACCCTATATGACACAACGCGTTTTTAAGCCGTGATGATGACGAACCTATCAGAACTCCGCAGTTAAGCGTGCTTCTGCGAGAGCAATCCCAGGATGGGTGACCTCCTGGGAAGTCTGGTATGAGGAGCCAAAAGCGGACAATATTGTGTCATTGAGGGTGGGTCGTTACAAATGGTATCAGAGCCATTGCCCAGCCTGAGATGGTGGGAGCGTGCACAAGCCCAAGAGAGTTGCCAGCGGGCACTCGCTGGGATGCCAAGAATGGCGTGATCCCATGAGGGTCGCCAGCGAGGACGCTGGGTCCTAAGGGGGAGTGATTGTGACGTTCCACATCACTTGGGAATGGGGATGTGCTTATATGTATAAATGCACCCTATATGACACAACGCGTTTTAAAGCCGTGATGATGATGAACCTATTAGAACTCCGCAATTAAGCGTGCTTCTGCGAGAGCAATCCCAGGATGGGTGACCTCCTGGGAAGTCTGGTATAAGGAGCCAAAAGCGGAAAATATTGTGTCATTGAGGGTGGGTCGTTACACTCCCTAAAAAAAAAATATATATATATATATATATATATATATATATATATATATATATATATATATATATATATATATATATATATATATATATATATTTGCAACTCTTTCCTCACATAATGAATTCTCTTTTGAAGTTTTTTTAAAGGACCCACCTTCTCAATCCCCTACCATCTATCCCTATTTGTAGTGGGAAGGTCCTTCTCACTCTTCCCCATTAATGTATTTTTCTGATGCACTTAAAAAAATAAATAAATAAATAAAAATGTTGCCTTCAAATTATTTACACCTCGTTCCTTAAATGATAAATTCTCTTTCGAAAAAGTTTAAAGGACCCTCCCCCTGCCCTATATGGATATACATGCGGGCGGATATTAATCGCTCACATTCGCTCCGCATATGTGGATGTGAATAGCAGTTTTAAGGGATGCAAATGTGGTTAACTAACCGCATCCACATACCATTTATATACTATTTATTTTATACATTTCTTATATATATATTCATGAAAACAACATTATTTTAGTGTTTCATACCAAAATAACGTCGTTTTAGATTAAGTATAGGTTATGTTTAAATTAGTTTGGTTTGATATGTTGTTTTCTCATATAATATGTGAAGTCCAACATTGCCTAGGTATAGGAATAAGGATGTGCTTATATGTGTATTCGCATCATTCTTGACACAACACGTTTTAATGTCGTGATAGCCATGAGCCTATCAGAACTCCGCAGTTAAGCGTGCTTATGAGATAATAGTATTAGGATGGGTGACATCCTAGGAAGTTTGGTTCGAGGGAGGCAAAAGCGGACAATATTGTATTGTTGGGTGTGGGTTGTTACATAACACGTTATCAAAAAGACAAAAGTAATGTGAAATCAATATACTTTCAAAAGATTATGGCTTAAAAACAATTAAAACAAATCCAAAACACTAAAAACAAGCCTAAAATATTTTTAAAATATGTCCAAATAGAGACCCAAAGAAGAAGAAGAAAAAAAGAATAAAATAAACTCATTACATAATATGCGGATAGCAAATAATAACCGTGCAGATGTGATCTCTTTCCTTACATGATAAATTCTCTTTTGAATTTGTTTAAAGGACCACCCCAAACACCCTCTATCCCTATTTGTAGTGGGAAAGACCCTCCCTCCCTTCCCTCCTTCCACCCTACCCTCTATCCTATTTGTAGTGGGAAGGACCCTCCCAAGCTCCCTTCCTCAAATGTTCTTTTTCTGATGTACTAAAAAAAATAAAATGTTGCTTTCAAATTATTTGCATCTCTTTCCTTAAATGATAAATTCTCTTTTAAATGTGTTTAAAGGACCCTCCCACCCAACCCCCGGCCCTACTCTCTATCCCTATTTGTATGTGGAAATTAATGACCCTCCCTCCCTAACGCAATGTTCTTTTTATTATATATGCACTTAAAATGTCATATATATTGCTTTTAAGTTATTTGCATCTTTTTCCTTATATGATAAATTTTCTTTTGAATTTGTTTAAAGGACCCTCCCCCCTTACCCCCTGCCTTCTATCCCTATTTGTAGTGGGAAGGACACTCCCTACCAGTTTTTAATGAACCCACGCGACATTTTAGGGCATATTTTTAAGTTGGATGCCTATAAATACCAGTGTGGGTTTCAATCGTTCTTCATATCTTCAAGATCATGGCTACACTATTCTCTCTCGTCCTTACCAAGGTTGCCATCCTCCTCTTGTGCATTGCTCCTATTTCACTTTCTCTAACTTTTGAGAAGATTCCATTGCCAACAGGTGCCGCAGGTCCTGCATCTTTTGCCTTTGACTTGTTTGGTGGACCCTATGTGGGTGTCCAAGACGGTCGAATTCTCAAATATGAAGGACCCACTACTGGTTTCGTAGATTTTGCCTTCGACACGCCAACTAGGTTGATTTGGAACATATTCACATAAACAAAATCATTTTATGAGAGTTAATGTTTAGTTATATATAAACTTAGACAAAAACATGTGAAGAATAGCTAGCACCAAATAATTAATTAGTTTTAGAGGCAGCATTATATTAGATATTGCTCTTTAAGCTTTATTAATGTATTTGAAACGTACAGATTAATGTATTTTTTGTGGGAAATCTGATTGATTAGGTCGAAGGCGGTATGTGATGGGCAAACTAATGATTCTTTGGGACCCACCTGTGGGAGGCCATTTGGTTTGGATTTCTACATTTTGACGCAACAGCTCTACGTAGCTGATGCATATTTTGGGCTTTTGGTGGTGGGATCTAATGGAAGGCTGGGAACCATTCTCGCCAGCGGTGTTAATGAGACGCGATTCCGCTTCCTTAATAGTGTAGGCCTCGACCCGTTAACTGGAGTTGTTTACTTCACAGAATTTAGTGTTGTTTACCAGCTAAGGTACCTAGCTAATTTCTCATATCTTGCCTTTGAAATTTTCGAAAAGAAACACAAAATATATAGAAATAACGTACATGAGAGATGGATGAATATATGGTACTGTTTACTGTTTGTGATACAGCAATATTACTCAGGCAATACTTAATGGCGATGCAACAGGAAGTTTATTAAAATATGATCCAAAGACAAGGCAGGTTTCTGTGTTGCTAACAAGGCTTTCTGGAGCTGCCGGGGTTGCAGTTAGTGCTGACGATGCATTTGTTCTCGTCTTAGAGCAGATAGGTCAAAGAATTCAGAGGTTTTGGATCAAAGGTCCTAAAAGAAATACGGCCGAAACTTTCATAACCTTCCAAGGAAGACCAAATAAAATCACAAGAACCGGATTGGGAGATTTTTTGGTGGTAGTGAATGTAATAACAAACCAATCTACCCAAGACGTTCTACCCACCGTGGTAAGGATCAATGCATTTGGCACTGTTGTAAAAAGGGTGGCACTTGACAGGCAGTATAACGACACGGGAGTCACTGAAGTTATAGAACATCTTGGGGAATATTATATCGGGTCTCAATATGTGAATGTGACTTTTGTTGGTGTCTATGGCATCCTCTAAAGAGTCTTCAAATATTGGCATTTAATTTGCATGTATTGGCAACCAGTACAGGTACTAATTAAATAAGAGTTGCACTTTCAATTTCATATCATGTGCATGCTTTTGTTTGTTTTATGCTCGATCAACTAGCTAGAAATGGCGTGAGTGCCAAACCTAGAACAGATATTAACCATGTATAATCATATAAGAAAATAAAATAAAAAATGTAGAAATAACCAGGAACTACTGTGTGTTAGAATATATATTTTTCATATTGCGCGCATTGATCCTCAAATATTCTCCACTTAGATTTGATTGCAGAGAGATTTGATTATCATACAATGTACGTAGCCCTTAGATCGGCAATTCACAGTGTTGGACATAGGTGTACGTCTTATACAGAACTACCCCAAAATTCTTAAGCTATTGCTTCTGTTTGCCTCTCCATACTTATATTCCCTATAAATTTCTAGAACGCGATTCACAATGCATTATGAGCCTGAGAAACAGACCTCATAACAGGACCTTGAACAAGAAAGTTGGCAAGATGAGTCCTGTGAGACTTCCTGTAGACATAAAATATAACATCTTAATATAGAAATTGAAGACCTAATAATAAGACAAAAAAAATATATGAATACTTACAAAGATAAATATTTGTTAATATTTAATGTGAATGTTTATAGGATTAAATATTCATTAATATTTAAGGCATATTTATAGTTCTAAATTGACTAAATTAGATTACGGGACCTTAATCTATAAATCGAAATAGAAATAACCAACCTGTCGAGGATAAGGATTGAAACAATATACATGGTTCATCTGTGTTGAAAATATGAGTGTAGTTGGTAGGGGCGGGTGTCCTACAACTACGAGAAGCATATTGTACAGAAAAATTATTAAAATCATCAAACGGAAAATCCATGCTGCACTCTCATTCTTTAACATGCAAATATCCCAAATAAAATATTAACATCATTTTTTTTAATACAATAAAATAAGCAGAGAAAACAAATATTATAAAGTCAAAAATTACTACTAACACAAAAGCACAAACAATAATACCAAAAATTAAAAACTCACAAACTGGATCAAAAATAAATTTTAGCAAAGTTTCAACTACTGATCTACCGCAAGTGGTGCCCTTTGCGTTGGTGCGTTCAAGCACAATTCTGTGGATTGTCTCACCAAAGGCGCAAAAGAATGACTGGAACTCTTTCTTCTTCTTCTTCTTCTTCTTCTTCTTCTTCTTCTTCTTCTTCTTGGTTAGAACACAAGAAACAAAATAAAACCAAATTCAAAATTCAAAATCCTAAACTATAACTATTAGAAAGATAAAACCAATTTAGAAATAAATTGTTTTCAAAAATAAATCAAATCTCCGACAATGGCGCCAAAAAATTTGTTGTGCAAATTTTATTAACTCACAAGTGCACAAATCATTTGCAACAAAGGGTTTGGCAAGTGAGAGGTCGATGCCACAGAGAATTGTGTTCTTCAAAATAATTTTGCATCTAAACTAATTAAATCCTAACCTAGTTCGGCAAAAGGTTTGATTTTTTATTTTTTTGCAATTAAAAGAAAACATAAATTAAATAAAGGAAAATAAATAGAAAGAAAAACACTAAAGTTTAGGAATCCACACTCACCGAATCATAACAACTACTCCCTGTTCATCAATATTAATCTGAAGTTCTCACAATTAAAATCTTATGTTTGTTTTACTATGCTTCAAACAGTTAATCAAAACCATCACATGTATCCATTCATTTACACAAAAGAAATCTGATTTCAATTAAATCATCAACTATATCCGTAAATCACAAGAAGATATCAAATATCCATTAAAAATATCAATTGTATTTGTAAAACAAACCACAAGGGATATCCAATTGTTTTATTAAAAAAAAAAAAAAAAAAACTAAGCAATCAATTATGTAAAATTATCTCAAATCATCAAATGTATCCTTGAATCACAAAAGATATTCAAAAATCATTCCACAAATTAAAAAGAAGTAAAACAGTTGTAACATTAAACCCAATAAAATAAGACAATAATGACTTACATGAAAGTACTGTTGTTCTTCATCGATAAGGCTTCATCCTCAACCTTAGTTGAGAATTTAGCTACACATGATTATGTAAAATAAAACCTAAACATAAAGAAAATATGTGAAATTTCGTTTCTGGTCTCTAGCCTCCTTTTCTTGAGGCTTAGCAGTCTATTTATAGGGAGTAAAATAACCCTAGAAGCCCTAGAGATCCCAGAAAAATCGTACTTCAATCTCCTAGTCAAATTACGAAGCAATCCTAGTACAAATCCGAATAAGATTCGTCCAGATTTGTGTTCTTATATTACAAGACACTTTTGGCGTAGCAGACTTCCGAATTAAGGAAATTCTATTTCACAATGATTTGTAGTAGCTTGAGTTAGCTTTCCAACGCTACTAATTTCACCTTAATCCAACACTCAAACTGAAAAAGTTATAGTCAAAATACTAAGACGTGTGCAAAATCTGAAATTTAATCCAATCTGATTTTGACTCCAATTAGAGAAATTCTGATTTAATCATTTTATTGATTTGGTTAAACATAACCACATTATCTAGGCCTTCTCAAAGTGTTCTTTCTTCCAAACTTTGCATTTTTCACCTTAAAGCTGTCGTTTTCCTTTAGCAACCTACAAAACACTAAAAACACAAATCTAACACAAAACATTAGATTAAGACATAGCTAAAGAATTAACTAATGTAAATTAAGGGGTTTAAATATGCAATATTTTGTACTCATCACCAACGTAACAGAGACATGGCTCACTGACATCGAGGTGCTATTCGACACTCTCAACTGTACTGACAAACAGAAGGTTCGTTATATTGGACTGAAGCTGACAAGAGAAGTCGGAAGATGGTGGACCTCAAAGAAGGTATTGCTTTCAGAACCCATAAAATAAATCATGGTACTATATAAGAGTTATACCTAGATAAAGAAAATTTGTTCCTAAATCAAACAACAAGAATGAGGTAACTAATTTATGGCATTAATATTGGATATTTATGTTTCACCATACTTAAGAATTGTTTCATTATGGATTTCCAGAAATTGGGTGTTAGATTAACGATTAAACTATGTTTGAGGTTGAATCAGGAAAAATAGACGTATATAATGGAATACAGGAATAACATATAAATTATAGACTGAGATCGGTGGAACAATTTGAAGGTAGGATTGAAAAATATTATTTTCTTACACCATTTTTTAGGGAAAGGGAAAACAAAGATTGTTCAGTAGGACTTGATGTTAAACATTGTATCCAACTAATGATATCATGAATTTAAAATATAGTTGTGATTGTATAGACGAAAGTGCCAACCATATAATGCATATCTGAGTTCAAGGTAATTTTCGAGGATGTGTGCTAGTCTGATTGATTAGACATAACAATTGACTACTTAGTGTTATCATTGGAAGACCACATAGATTAAAACCATATCTCGAGGACAGTCAATAGGAAAGAAATATCTCAATCTCCCACTAAGCCATATTTGAGGATGATTAAGGTAAATAATATCTTGATTTGAAACTTCTTACTTAGTGTGAATTGTTATGAACTGTATGATTTACATTATCGAGGTCTTGGAAAATTAAGAACTATTACTTACTTGAGGTATAGGAATGGTTAGACCTAAATTAATGTTAAAAGATTTTTGATGGAAGGAAACTCCGACCCGTACAAAACCTAAGGATGATTAGAATGGTCTTATAATCGAGGCATTAGGTCATGAATAAGATTCTTCCCTAGAATTAGAAGATGAAATTCTGAATATTATTTGAGATACTTGACAGCATGATGATTTGATCATATAGTATCACATACGTACTAGTAATAAAGACCTGATCAAGAGTAGACCTTTACAATGAAGCAGAGAAATAAAAATGATGTAAATGGTGAAAAGTCATCTGATGATAGATAGAAATGAAATATACATTATTTTCTTACATTCTTTTTATTTCTTAGAACATTTCCATATGTGGACAATTAGAATAACCTATGTTCAACGATTAGACACTACACTTAAAATTTGTGTCACCCGATTAAGACAAGTGAAAACTTAGGAGTTAAGTTTTCTTTTGATGTAAACTTTATGAATTTCGAAGATGAAATTCTATTAAGAGGGGAGGAATGTAGCGCCCCAGATTATAAGACATAAAATATAACTTTTTAAAATAGAAATTTAAGACCTAATAATAAGACAAAAGAATATATGAATATTTACAAAGATAAATATTCGTTAATATTTAATGTGACTATTTATTGGATTAAATATTCATTAATATTTGAGGTATATTTATAGTTCTAAATTGATTAGATTAGATTATGGGACCTTAAGCTCTAAATCGAAATTGAAATAACCAACCTGTCGAGTGGGGGATCGATCCCCATGGATGGGAGATCAATCGACATGACGATCGATTCCCATAAGCAAACACTCGATCAACACAGCGCTCGATCGCCAGTTCCTGTCGATCGATCGCCATAGTTCTATAGAGTGCATATTCCATCGCATCGAACACCTGTCTCTGTTTTGGTAAAAATATCTTCAACTTGCTGCCCACGTTTGATTCTCAGCCATTAGATGCGATCAAAACAAAGCTATCCCAGCCATCTAAATTAGTATATAAGGAGATTCACGCCCCCCCCCCCCCCCCCCCCCCTCTCTCGGTTTCACGCCAACTCTCTCTTCTTCCTTCTTCTTTCTCTACAACTCTCTTCTCTCTATTTCTCTCTTTGCAGGAAGAAGGAAGCAAGCAGTTGCCTTTGTTCTCTTGCTCTCTTTTATTCTCTTAAACTCCAGTAGCCTATATTCTTCTTAAGAAGCAAGAAAATCTCTCCCTCTCTCTGTCTCGGCAAGCCAAGAAACAGCAACCTCTCTATTCTCTTATTTCTGTTCGGCCACCTGCTGTTTTCTAGCAGCTTTTCCTTTCTTTGGTAATAGAAAAAGAATCCCCTCTCCCTCTGTTCTTCCCATGATCAGTAGCAATAGTAGGTTTATTACAGAAAAACAAAAGAAGAAAGAACACTCTTTCTTCCTTAAACTCTCTCTCAAGTTCTCTTTGTTTTTCTTTCCAACACAGGTTGCACTCTCTTTAGCAGAAAATGCCAAAGTTCTCTCTCTGTCTTCAGCAACAAATTAAAGAAAAGGTGGAAACCCCTCTCTAAAACTCTCTCTCTCTCTCTCTCTCTCTCTCTCTCTCTCTCTCTCAATGGAAGGCAGAAGACTCAAGTATCTTTTCTAGATATTTCAGGACTTCTTAAAAAGCTTTGGTATATTATGAGTTATTAGATTATCTAATGTTTTAGTGCTATGTTCAAACAGGATTTTTAAAGTGGCGTATTTGATTTATAAAACACGTCGTTATGATGCCTAAGAAAAAATGAGATATTTTACAAAAGTGTCGTTGCGCTGCCCAAAAGTTTAAAAGGTTTTTATAAAAAGCGTCGTTACTCTGCTCAATTTTATAAAGAATAAAATAAGAATTATTTTATGATGAGATCATTAGGCCGTTATCATGTTTCATAAAATGCTATGACTATTAATTATATTAATAGAACTGTTATATCTATTTTTATAAAAATGATATTATACTTTTAGCATATTAATGCTATTATGATGTCTATTTCGATGTATAGATATTTAAGGCAATAAATAATTAAATGTCCTAAATAATGCCCATGTAAAAATATGTGATTATGCAACCGGCCTATTTTATATGTCGTCACAATGTTTAAGCAATATTAGAAAATTAAGTTAAGTTGGTTTAGAAATCAGGAACAATAATAATGTTAAAATAGGTTTTAATGATTTGTGATCACATGTACACAATTTTTTTGCAGTGATCATTTGTGTGAGTATTCACTTAAAACAGAAAAGAATGGTAAGTATACTTACTAAGAGTGGTGCTTGTTTCTTTAATGTCATGATTACGAGTTTAAGTGTATGTGTGTAAATGATGCCGGCTATATTGGATGTGAACGCCTTATCATGTGTAGTCTTTTCATATGCTGACTTCCATAATACATTGATTATAGATGTGTTGAATTGTATATGTATGAATGGACCATTGCATATTATGCATGTTGTTGTGAAGAATGGATTTGTAATAAATGATAAGACCAGAGATGGTTAGAGGCCCCGCCCACAACATTTATAAATAATATGACCGTATCATGGGTTAGAAGCCCACAGCATCTCTAAATATCAAGACCGTATCATGGGTTAGAGGCCCACGGCATCTCTAAACCTATTGGTATGGTTTGCATATTAGGAAGCATATTGATATGGTTTGCACATTAGGAAGCATACTGATATGATTTGCATA